>NC_135503.1:64297531-64495031 GCF_052857255.1 Amblyomma americanum | reverse complement strand
AACATTTATGTCCTGACAATGCTTTAGTCTTTTCTATATAGACAGTCTATACACCTCTGTCCACTAAACCTCTGCAGGCTGTCATAGACAGTCTACAACTGTTAATAAAGGTCACCGCACAGGTTTCACAAATGACATGACACTAAATACACTTACAAATTTTCTTTATTTCAAAGCTCTCCAGGCTGCTGATATGCAATGCAAGTACCATGAGAATGCACCACATTATAACATTAAATGTTGAAAGTAACGGTCCGGCTAGTTTCTCCAGAAGCATTCTTGTGCCCTGACGTCTGCAGTGAATCATCCGGGCATGTTGAACTCTAGAGTGCAAAGAAAAAAATAGAGCGACTGAAAACTAAACGTTTTAGTCCATATCCGTACACGTGCTTTACAACTCAAGCCATATCTTGGTGATCCTATTCTAGAAAGGTAATCTTGATTGTTTTGGTTTGGTTTTGTTCGGTTCAAACACCCAAGGTGACTCAGGCTATCAGGGACGTTTTAGTAAAGAGCTCCGTATAATTTCGACCACGGAGGTTCTGTACCGTGAATGACCTCGCATGGCACACGGGTCTCTAGCATCTCGCCTCCATCCAAATTCTACCGCCGAGGCCGGGATCGATGCTGAGTCTTTCAGGTTACGAGACGGACACGATAACTACTGAGCCATTGCACCGGCTTCATGACTTCAGTAAATACGTATGACAAATTCTTAAATGGTTTTCATAAACCATTGTAACAAATACCCATAATCACTGGAGCAATCTCTTTCTGCACTGAATACCTACTGCCAATACTGGTCTCTGCATGGCATTCCCTTTATATTGGAACAGACTTCGAAAAATTGTGCCACATACCAGCATTGACTCTGTACGAGCTGTTTAGAATGGCACCCCCATTAGATCCATATTCAATGCTCCTTACACAGGGATCCGAATAGGACAATGTTGCGGCACTTATATCATACCCGCTATTAAGCAAGCGCCTTCAAAAATGCCATTTTTTGATCAAAGCTTGAAGCATAAATACGGAATAGCATTGTGATACATCCGCACGCGCTCTAAGAAACAAGCAGGCCGCAGCACTTGCACACCTTGCGAACTATCCCGAAAAACTCCAACAGCACATATCGGCTACAGCTGCGCCTTTTTAAAAGCAGACGTTAGCTTGAGACAACATAGGCCTTAACGTCATGACGGAATACTGTCTCATTCAAGTGTAGCCCGAACAGCGCAGCAAAGAGGTGGTTCTTTCCTTCAGGTGCCCAACATAAGGCGGCTATAAATATCAATAGAAGCAACGAACACACTCCAAATAAAGAATATTTCAAAGGAACAGTTCACGTCTTTAACAACCGACGCCGCCATAGTAACACAGCGCGAGCTGAATTCCATTCGTTTGCGCAAATAAGCGCAGAGTTACACTGCCGTTTTCGTAATGTAGCAGTCGGAGATCAGAAGCTCATACTCTGCCTCTCGCACAATTGGTATTGGAGAAATTTGTGCACGCATAAGTAGGGTTCATGAACGAGCCTCTCGGAAAGAAATGTAAGCGATCTCTTGTCGAGGCAACCGTTACTCAACTTTCAAAATGAAGAGTGCGCAGGTCAGCGAAGGCGGGCTGCGGCTCGGATAAAAGAGATGGTTAAGCCCATACATGTGCAGCGAATGAGGAGACGGGAAGCAGCTCGTAGGTACTTCGCAGTGGCAACGGTTTTTATTTAAGCATCACGCTATAAGCATTCTTCCAGCAGCGCTTGGCTGCAACTTTGAAAAACGCCCCGTGCTCAATTATATAGCTTTACAAAACATCTTTGGTCAAACTTCACTGCTCATGACGCGCGCCGAATGAGCGTCTGCACGTAACAAGCGATGCAGACCTCTCAATGAGCAGCACTCCATGGTTCGGACAGGCCATAACACAAAGATTTAAAAAATAAACATAATCTACCTTAGAACGCGAATGTGCGTTTCCTGAGGCGGCGCCAAGTAAATCGAGCTAACACGATGCTAATTAATGCATAGTTCCTTTACCGCCGTCATTCATGTTCTAAGCGATATTTCTGACCACGTATCTATCTTGCAGTACGAAACAGCCAGCAGACAGCTAGCAAGGAGCCGCTTACCATCGCGGGTTTTCGCGCGCTAGAACAACATTGCGGCGAGGACATAAACGGCATTAGTCGACAGCCAGGTGGTTTCCGCGGTTTATAACCTCGCTTGCACACAACGATCGGATGTTTGTCGCTGCGCAGATTGTCTTTTCTGCACAAACAACTCTGCTTAGCGTGGCTCAGGAGACGAAATTAATAAAACATTATCGTGTAGAGTTACCGTGAGTGGACGATTAATTGGATATTGTTGGAAACGTAATCCACAGAAGAACACGTCGATGACATTGACACCTCCGCGCACAAAATTGCTTGTAGCCCGAATGATTTTCCGAGGTCTCACTGTAAAATGGGTAAAACGTGAAAAAAAAATACATTTCACGGTCGTATCTCTACCATTCGCACTATTACCGTGCGTTGGTTGATCTGCTACCCTAGACCGCAGAGGCTAATTCATACACTAAATTCTCCACTCGCGCTTTTGAAACCGCATTGTTTTCTCGAAACAAAATAGAAATCTTACTGCTTCGTCTATAGGCGCAGCACGCAACGCTTCTCTCATCGAATAGTACATGGCACACTTCTCGAATAACAATTAAAAAGTTGCATAGCATAAAGGCTTTCTTGTCTGTGTTTAAAAAACTGGTATGGGCTGTAACAGTGTCATTGCCTCCGAAGCAGAATGTAGATGGGGAGGAACGAAAGAATACTGGCTTTGTTATTGTTTCGTCGCTCTTTTACCTGTGAATGCGAAAGGAAAAGGTGCAAATGGCATATGTTAATCGCGCAGAGGGCCATGCTCTTTGATACTCTTCTAACAGTGTATAAGAGATAGGCACATGGTTGAATTCTCCCAGCCGCTTTTCCCCTTTATTTACGACTGACCAGGGAAGTTCAGGAAGTTTTAACGAGAAACGTGGAATCGCTGATGGAACGTTTCTCAGTTAAGCGCTTTGGACGGTAACGATCGAAAGATGGAATGTGACTCTCTCGAGCGATTCCTTTAAGGGAGAGCGTTCGTTTTATGTAGTACAGTTTACATGCACCCTTGCTTCAGGAATGGCTGCCTTGTCTAGCGTTACCTGTTACCCTTGAATAGTGTCTGTGTTTACAATATACATCATGTTGTATAAAAAACGAGCTTTTCAAGGCTTCTGAAAACAATATATAAGAGGGCGTTGCATTGTCCTCACCCAGTATTTTTTTAATTCCCGAAATAGCGAAGAAGGCCGAGGACTTTACCCATATTTGTGGTCACCCACTGCAGAGCTCCCCCAGGCATGCCGTGCAAAAAGTTGAAATTGTTGTAGATTTACTGGAAAGGCATTTTGCAGATTGCAGAAGAAATGAAATTTGGATTTTTATAGTCTTTGGTATAGAGACAGTCTGAACACTGCCTGCTGAAAAAGGAAATTTCAAACCCACGATGGTAAGCGGCTCTTTGCTAGCGGTCTGCTGGCTTTTTTGTACTGCAAAGTAGATGCGCGGTCAGAAACATCGCTTAGAACATGAATGACGGCGGAAAAGGAACTATGCATTAATTAGCGTCGTGTTAGCTCGATTTACTTGGCGCCTCAGGAAACGCACATTCGCGTTCTAAGGTAGATTATGTTTATTTTTTAAATCTTTGTGTTATGGCCTGTCCGAACCATGGAGTGCTGTTCATTGAGAAGTGTGCATCGCTTGTTACGTGCAGGCGCTCATTCGGCGCGCGTCATGAGCAGTGATGTTTGACCAAAGATGTTTTGTGAAGCTATAGAATTGAGCACGGGGCGTTTCTCAAAGTTGCAGCCAAGCGCTGCTGGAGGAATGCATATAGTGTGATGCTTAAATAATAACCGTTGCCGGCGCGAATGCAGGCGTGTACAAACACTGCGAAGTACCTACGAGCTGCATCCCGTCTCCTCATTCGCTGCACACGTATGGGCTTAACCATCTCTTTTATCCGAGCCGCAGGCCGCCTCCGCTGGCCTGCGCGCTCTTCATTTTTAAAGCTGAGTAACGGTTGCCTCGACAAGAGATTACTTACATTTCGTTCCCAGAGGCTCGTTCATGAACCCTACTTATGCGTGCACAAATTTCTCCAATACCAATTGTGCGAGAGGCAGAGTATCAGCTTCTGATCTCCGACTGCTACATTACGAAAACGGCAATGTAGCTCTGCGCTTATTTGCGCAAACGAATGGAATTCAGCTCGCGCTGTGTAATTATGGCTGCGTCTGTGGCTAAAGACATTAACTGTTCCTTTGAAGTATTCTTTATTTGGAGAGCGTTCGTTGCTTCCGTTGATATTTCTAGCCGCCTTATGTTGGACACGTGAAGGAAAGCACCACCTCTTTGCTGCGCTGTTCGGGCTGCACTTGAATGAGACAGTACTTCGTCATGACGTTAATGCCTATGTTGTCTCAAGCTAACGTCTGCTTATAAAAAGGCGCAGCTGTAGCCGATATGTGCTGTTGGAGTTTTTCGGGATAGTTCGCGAGGTGTGCAAGTGCTGCGGCCCGCTTGTTTCTTAGAGCGCGTGCGGATGTATCACAATGCTATTCCGTATTTATGCTTCAAGCTTTGAGCAAAATAATGGCATTTTTGAAGGCGCTTGCTTAATAGCGGGTATGATATAAGTGCCGCAACATTGTCCTATTCGGATCCCTGTGTAAGGAGCATTGAATATGGATCTAATGGGGGTGCCATTCTAAACAGCTCGTACAGAGTCAATGCTGGTATGTGGCACAATTTTTCGAAGTCTGTTCCAATATAAAGGGAATGCCATGCAGAGACCAGTATTGGCAGTAGGTATTCAGTGCAGAAAGAGATTGCTCCAGTGATTATGGGTATTTGTTACAATGGTTTACGAAAACCATTTAAGAATTTGTCATACGTATTTACTGAAATCATAAAGCCGGTGCAATGGCTCAGTAGTTATCGTGTTCGTCTCGTAACCTGAAAGACTCAGCATCGATCCCGGCCTCGGCGGTAGAATTTGGAGGGAGGCGAGATGCTAGAGACCCGTGTGCCATGCGACGTCATTCACGGTACAGAACCCCCGTGGTCGAAATTATACGGAGCTCTTTACTAAAACGTCCCTGATAGCCTGAGTCACCTTGGGTGTTTGAACCAAATAAAACCAAACCAAAACAATCAAGATTACCTTTCTAGAATAGGATCACCAAGATATGGCTTGAGTTGTAAAGCACGTGTATGGATATGGACTAAAACGTTTAGTTTTCAGTCTATCTATTTTTTTTTCTTTGCACTGTAGAGTTCAACATGCCCGGATGATTCACTGCAGACGTCAGGCCACAAGAATGCTTCTGGAGAAACTAGCCGGACCGTTACTTTCAACATTTAATGTTATAATGTGGTGCATTCTCATGGTACTTGCATTGCATATCAGCAGCCTGGAGAGCTTTGAAATAAAGAAAATTTGTAAGTGTATTTAGTGTCATGTCATTTGTCAAAACTGAGCAGTGACCTTTTTTAACAGTTGTAGACTGTCTATGACAGCCTGCAGAGGTTTAGTGGACATTGGTGTATAGACTGTCTGTATAGAAAAGTCTATGGCATTGTCAAGCCATAAATATATGGAATATCTATAGACACTCTATAGCCCTATGTCGACTGTACAAGTAGACAGTTGTCTTTAGAATGTCTATAGACAGATATCTACAGGAATTATATGGCTTTAAGTATGTAGATCGTTTGTGAACTTTCTATAAGCATGTGTGTATTACACTTTCATTAGACATTTTTCTATAGACAAACTTTACTAAATACTTGTCCAGAAACCTATAGATTTTCTATATACTAGTCTATGCAATTTGTTTATAGAAAGTCTATTTATTTTCTGTAGTCAGTCTAAGGACTGTCTAAATAAACTTTTGTAAGAGATAGGGCCCAGCATTCGGACTGCTGGTGGTCAGCTGAGTACCCCAGTCGGCAAGTGCATGGTCTGGGTCGACATCCGTGGTTTTCTATACGTCGGTGACTTAGTAGTCCTCTGTAAGTGTTCGAAGAACTTGATCGTGGGCCTCGACTTTGTGCAGAAGAACGGTGATGTCAACTACCTGTGTGAAGGATTGGCCACGTTCTCGACGAAACGGGCCGTGACGCGCACTGGCAGTCGTGGTTGCTGTATCCGGATGATGCCATTCCCTCGCCTTCGTTCGACCAACACTCAAGGCGGCTGCGCACAGTGTAACGCGCTCAAATGCGCGCAACTTACTATCAAGTCTGAGAAATGCCATTTGAGCTTTGAGGAGCTTCGCTTCCTTGCACATGTCAGTGCCCACGGCGTTCTCCCAGATGCCGACAAGATCACTATTGTCTCCGGTTCCCCACAACCAACCAACAAGAAGGCCCTTCAATGGTTTTTGAGCCTCTGTTTTTACTACCGACGCGTAGCCCCAGATTTCTCCAGAACAGCTTAACCTTTAACAGCGCTGCCTAGAGACGACGCACTTTGGGAGGGGGGGGGGGGGGGGGGGGTGATCAAGATGAAGCTTTGAAGGCGCTGTGCCGCAGCCTATGAATTCTAGCGGTACCCGCCAATTTCGATGAAGCCGCTGCAGGCGAATTACTCAGTGATGCCAGCAGCGTCAGCCTTGGGGCTGTCCAGATCAGTGGCAGGATGGCGCCGAACGAGTGAGCGCTCACGCGAGACGGACGCTTTCACGATTGGAATGCGACAATTCAATGACTGAGAATGTCTTGCAGTACCCTGGGCTATCAGCATGTTTCGACCACACCACTACGGAAGACCCTTTCGCGTTGCCAGTAACCACTGGTGGCTGTCCAGCCTTGAAGACCCGTCTGAGCTTTTGGAGAGGCAGAGCATCCGTTAACACTAGTACGACGTAATGGTAGTGTACAAGTTAGTCGGAAGCACAAAGATCTGGATTGCTTATCACGGTGTCCCGTGGACCTTGCTTCTCATGAAATCACCGAATATTTCCCTTCCATTGGTGCTGTTAGCGCCACCTATGTGGCGCACCTTCAAAGGCCGTACCCGGCCCCCGCTCGTCGAGTACCTGGAAAGCTGCAATGGGTGCGTTCCGGGTGTTTCCTTCGTGGGCTGCAATCGTGCCGACTGCGAAGTGACACCTTCTATACGCGCAACTTGGGAGGAACAAAGTAAGGTTTCTGCCTGTCATCCCACCACAGTTGTGACCCGATATCATGAGCGTTTGCCACGACAAACCACCTGCCGGTCACCTGGGAATCAATCGTACCTTAGCAAAGATATCGCAGAGGTACTATTGACCAAGATTATTTACTTCTGCGCGGATCAACTGTAAGACCTGCCACGGCATCCGCGGCGTAAGTCTCCACTTTTGAAACTCGCCGGATTACTTCACTCCATGGCGCCTTCGAAGACTCCTTTCCAACAAGTTAGAATGGACTTACTTGTCCCTTTCCCGAAGTCATGCACTGGTAAACCTTGGATGGCTCTTATGACGTACTATCTGACACAGTACGTATAGACAACGGCGCTTGCAAACGTAACTGCAGTCGAAGTGGCCTTGTTGTTTGTACGAACATTTTCCTACGTCATAGCGGTCGTGCGGTTATCATCACCGACCGTGGAGCTGCTTTCTCGGCCCGCTTAACTCAGGCAGTGCTGAGTATGACGCACACCAGTCACAGACGTAATGACTCAACAGAACCCTTTCCAACAAGATTTTCATGTATGTTGGTATGGAGCATATTAATACGACCTAATTTTCCCGTACCTAACATTCGCATACAATACAGCCCTACAGGAGAAGATGCGGCCCAGTCCCCTTCAGCTTGTCTTAGGTCTTCAAGTTATTACTTCACTAGGGTGCCATCTTGCCCGTCGACCCTGAGTGCGACAGTCAGCAGGACCTCGACGTCGCCGCTTTTGCTCAGCGGGCTGAGGAATCACATCAACTGGCCAAGCAGCGAATACAACGTCAACTGAAAATATACGCTGGTCGCAGCAACCTCGGATGGCGATTCGTTGCCTAGAAGCCAGGCGACCATGTGTGGGTTCGGGCGCCAGTTCGTCGCCGCGGACTGTCTGCGCGGCGACCTTAAAGGCCCAGCCCACGATGCGACGGTGTAGCTCTGGTTGTGTACTGCGCAGAGCAGCCTCCTATCACTCCTCTCTTTCTATCTATTGAAAGGGAGGTTTTGGCTTGTATGGGCAGGTTGATAGGTGTGTTTCAAATGCGATCTTGTGCTTGGACACTAATGACATGTTGGAGATTTTTCCCCTTTACCCATGAGGGAGAGTAGGAGAGGGGATGGCACCTATATTACGACAGTACTATCATTATAGGATACTCCTGCCAAATATGCCCCGGCACACCTTTCCCTGACCAAAACCGAGCAGGTGGTGTGGCCCCGACTACAAACCACCACGTGCCCTTTCTGCTCTTTTGTGAAGGCTGCTGGCTTGAGGCAATCAAGTCGAAATAAGCCTCTCGTCTCTCGCTTGTGAATGAAAGATCTAACTTCGTGTTTTCAGATACCATGATGGAATCAATGAACGTGAACAGCAGGACAAGCGCCGAGTGGCAATGCTTATCTCGCCCACAGCAAAATACGGAAGGGAGCACAGGAATTCCAACTAAACAATGAGTGGCCTTCAGGATTGTGAGGGCTGTGGTGAAACCTTCGATAGTCGATAGTCGCAGCAATGCATGCACCAAAAACTCCACTAGCATTTCCGAACGCTTCTCGGTTGAGTTCTGGCTCAACCGTGAACTAGCTACTCTGAACTTCGAAATTTTTTGGTCGTAAACTGCTCCCCGAAAGATGAGATTCTGTCCACAGCTGGGAGATATTTTATCCTCACAGTTTCTGTCAGACACGTTTCGGACAGCTTAAGTTTCCAAAAATCGTAATTTACCCGGTACTCTCGGACACACCCCTTCAGCTAAGCAGCAGTCAAGGTCGCATGGCGCTGAATGCAAACATCGTAGTGGTTTAATAAAAATGAGTAGATCTAACCTCAGGCACGATTTCACACAATGGCAGCCCATGCATTCAACTTTCACAGGACTCCAATAAAAATTACAGAGAGCATTAAAGACAACTTACATGCTGTCAATGCCGGAGTGGGTTATTTCGCATTGGCAGCACTTAAGTAGTCATCCACGCGGAGTCGTTAAAGAATCCCAGGGGGTTAAAATCTCCGGTGCCCTGCACTACGGCATTCCTCATAGATCGAGCAGCTTTCGGACGTTAAACCCCATTGAATCATAAACCAAGCCATCTACGCAGAGATGTTCGGCTGCGGCGATAGCCTAGTACTCTAATGCAGTGGCCAGCGAAGCTCATCTGTTAGCATCGCCTGAATGGAAGTTGATGAAAACGACGATGCACAAGCCTAGCGCGAGAGACTGGCAGTTAAAGGGACACTGAGGCCGATCCCCCAGTGTTGGTATGTGCCATCTTTTGATAGGCTAACAACAACAACAACGACACTGAGGAGAAATCAGCTTTTTTTTCACGACGCGACTGCGCATGCGCCTATCCCCTGACGGCGGTGTCGCGAAACATATTGAAAGTGTAAACAAACCGGCTTCCTACGCGGGGTCATCGCTGGAGGGTTGCGTTGCTGCCGCCGCCGGGCTCAGCGCGACGCATTTGGCGATGCCTACGGCATGTGTTGCATATGGCTGCAATGCCCAATATGTAAAGGGAAGCAAATTCGGATTTTTTTGCTTTCCGAACGCTTCCCGGGACCGCCTTCGAAGAGAAGCGTGGATGAAAGCAGTTCGCCGGCTCGACGATCATGGCCGCCCTTGGGCACCGTCAAGCACTTCAAGACTGTGTGGGAATCACTTTGTGACAGGTACGGACGATTTACTGTGGTTAAATGCGTGTACAGCCTATCGCAAAATGTTTTGTGCATGGGCAGCGAGGCCTCGGATGTCACCGCGGCACCCAGACTTCGTTCCGACGCTTTTTGCTTTCTCAAGCAAGAAGGCCAAACGGGCAAATGCTCTGAGCCGCTTTCAGCGCGATGGAACGCACAACGAAAAAGAAGCTACGAGAGCAAGGGGCGTTATGCGTGCTATCGCCGGCACGGCTAAATGTGCGCCTGTCACGCTCGTCTTTATGGACGCGCATGCTTGTTTAACCTATGCAGCGGTGTGCTTTGGGAAAATAAAGTGAAATGCTAGCAGAGATGCTTTGTTGCGAGTACGCTTGTGCTTTTATAGCTCGTGTAGCTATTCTGCAGCGCTTGAGCACAAGGATTGCTCGTGAAAACTGTTGCCACTTGCATGAAAACTTCGCATCGCTAACTGAGCCGGCCACAGCTCGGGCACGCCTTCACATATCGCAAGCATGAAAGCCAATGCACCTATTCGTGCAGCCCGTTTAGCTTGCCTGTCCCTTTGTTTTCATGGCATGCGCACCCGTGCCTCAGTAGGCGCGGCGGCCACACATTGAGCCGTGCCATCGATTAGGCGCTGAGTAGAATCGTTATGTTGTAAACCTGTACAGATATGTCACGCATATCCGCGTAATGAAGTCGAGAAGGCATTGAAAGAAACTGTTAGGATAGTACTGTGAGCATTTTTTGTTAATCGTTACCGTGCTCTCAAAGCTGATTTCTTCAGTTGATAAGTACTATGATTGTCACATTAAAGCGGTCGTGGACAGTTTACTACTGCGTAAACGAGTCCCAAATATTGCATGACGCTTTGTGTGCCGACTGTCTTCCACACTCATTTGATTAGACTTGTGCATGGGCATTGTGCTGTCGCATTCACTACTAGGTATCACAGCACTAGTGCCGCGGTAGGATGCATTTCCTGCGTGGGTTTCTCGGGGGTGCACGCTTCTTCCGTGACATCTTTATTCTTTTGCTGCTGTGTCCCCTATTAGCACTTTCATTATTATCGATCCAGGCCTTTATTTTTTTAGGTAGCACAGCATCTGCCATTCTTTCTTCTGCGGTACAGGGCAGTGGAGGTAGGTTTAGTTGTATTAGCTTTGCAGCTGTGTTAAGCTCAGTATTGTTCATGACTTGTTATTTCTCAAGATGACGTTTACATTGATGGTGACAGTGAAGGAGACCTGCATGGTTTGTGATCTGTATCCAAAGTGATATTGCCTGGTTGGCAGCTTATTAACACGCTGGGCTTTTCTTTTTCTTTAGGTACTCAGAGCCAACAGTCTTCTGATTATGCTGCAGCTGGCGCTTCTTCAAACAGAGGTTAGTGGTTTCTAATTTGTAAAGGGTGCAGTGGTGTGCTTTGTGTAGTTGATATAAGCTGCATTTGGTAAACTATTGCTTGCAGGCGAAAATGAGTGTAATGCTGTGCATGGCCGCTGCTTCTGCAGACGGCAGCAACAGAGAAAAGCGACATCAATGACATACAGGCGTCAGAAGAAAGATGCCCTCAAAGTAGCGCAAAACTACTTCAAAAAAAAACCTAGCTCTTAAAAAGGAATGCAACGTTTCGTCCTTCGTCACGGTGCACCTCGTGAACTGCTTAGCGATCGCGGACGCGCCTTTTTGTCTGATGTCGTCACCGCCCTGCTCCGCCAGTGCAATATAGTCCATAGTACCACCTCCGCCTATCATCCGCAGACCAACGGCCTCACCGAGCGGTTTAACCGCACCCTCGGGGACATGCTCTCTATGTATGTCGCATCCAACCACTCGAATTGGGATCTCATCCTCCCTTATGTGACCTTCGCCTACAACACCACCCAGCAGTCCACTACTGGCTTCTCTCCCTTCTTTGTTCTTTACGGCCGTCATCCATCTGCTACAATAGACACCATTCTGCCTTACCAACCTGACGCCTCCGAATATACCCCTGTTTCCGAAGCCGCGCAACACGCAGAAGATTGTCGCCAAATCGCCCGGTCACTCACAACTGACGCCCAGTATCGCCAGAAATTCCGCCACGACAACGCTCACACCACATCGCACTTCTCTCCTGGTGCGCTTGTGTGGCTCTGGATACCATCAAGTACTCCAGGACTCTCCTCGAAATTTCTCGCCAAGTATCACGGCCCCCACCGTGTCCTGGAGCGCACATCTCCCGTTAATTACGTCGTCGAACCCCTCACGCCATCTCCCGATCTCCGCCGCCGCGGCCGCGAGACAGTTCACATCCAGCGTCTCAAGCCTTACTACCACCCCTCCATATTGCAGTCGCCGTAAGTCGCCAGGATGGCTCCTCTTCGCCTCGGGGGTGATTGTGAAGAAGATGATGACCCAGACAAAGCAGATGACTCGTGAAAACGAAGAAGATGGCCCTGCGCGTTAGCCGTATTGCTGTCGCCTCGTGTGTCTGTGCCCGACCTGGTTGCACTCGGATTGTTCTCGCCGCTGCTTCCTTCCTCCCAGCTCTTTTAAATAAACCCCCGCCTTACGGGAAGTACAAAAGTGGAAAGTTAAATGTAAAAAACTGGAAAGGCGGACACTCTCTGTTGATAACATTGACCCAACTTCATTCAAGTTCAATACTGGGCTTAGAAATAAAGGACTGTTTGATGCCTTGTGCAATTATGTTCTGAATAATGCAAACATCATGCAGTACTGAGACTGTGCAGAAAAAAAAGTGAAGGAAGTGGAAGTCAACATAGAGACAAACAGCTGACAAAAAAATGAGGAGCTTTTTATGGTGCTGTACCGACTGCGCACGGGAACATGTGCAAAAGAGATAGCCAGAAACTTCGGAGTTTCCAAGTCCGCAGTGAGTAGGATATTTTGCACATGGGTGAGCTTTCTAGACACGGAACTGACCTCACTGAACAGCTTTCCCACATTGGAGCAGATAAAACATGCCAGAGGCATTCAGGCCGTTTCCTAAGACCAGAATTGTGCTAGATTGCACTGAAGTCAGAATTCGGAAGCCGTCTCGCCTCAGTGCTCAAAAGCAGACGTTTTCTTCTTATAAGCACTACAGCAGATTTAAGGCACAAATAGGAGTTACGCCAGACGGCTATGTATCATTCATCTCTGACCTCTGGAAAGGTCACGTAAGCGAAACAGCAATTGTTATTACACGCGGTATGCTTGAACTCTTGCAGCCAGGAGATGGAGTTATGGCTGGCAAGGGCTTTCGCTTAGAAAGCAGTCTTCCTGCAGGTGTAATACTTTACATACCTCCCTTCAAAAGAGCCCCTCAATTTTCTGTTGAAGAGGTGAGAACAACAAGAAAGGTTCCGAATGCTCGCATGTGGAAAGGGCTATAAGGCGAATCAAGGAGTTTTATTTCTTTGATAAGAGCATCCCGATAAACATGCTGGACATAGCAAGCAGACTTTTTAAGGTTTGTGCATTCCTGTGTAACTTCCAGCCACCTATTATGGAAGAGCGCCAATAACTACTACTTCCTTCAAGTCACATTTGGCTCGTGGGCACCTCCACTATATTGCCAGGTGGCGCTGAAGCAAAAAGGCATTAACGCTGCTGGCGCGCGGATTGAAGGAGGCTGAAATTCGCCGTTTCTCCCACCGAAGGACGTGCTGCCGAGCCCTGTCTTGCCGGGTCCCTGTCTTGTCACCAACACCGTGACAAATCTGGTGGAGGTGGGATCGATCTCTTGTCCCGTACCCCAACGGTTAGCCGGCGCTCCAGTCCAATACCCGTCAAGACGCCCGTCTACCCTGCTCGCCGCAGGACTCGAGGCTTACCACCCGAGCCTGACCCATCGGGTATGTCCTCAGAGCAGCTTGGCGCAGCCTCAATGCCTGCCGCAACCACCCCAATGCCTGGGGCGCCCACACCCTACTTCACGCTTCAGAACACCCGCATCCCGAAGTCCTTCCACGGTGACATCTTTGAGGACGTGGAAGACTGCTTGCAGCACTACGAGCGAGCTGCCGCATTCAACCAGTGGGACGACGACGCCCACCTCAGAAACGTCTACTTCAGTCAAGACGACGGCGCTCGGACCTGGTTTGAAAACCGTGAAGATCAGTTGTCCTCTTGGAGTGAGTTCGGCGTGGTCTCCTAGAAACATACGGCAGCTCGGATCGTCGCGAACGGGCAGAACGCGCTTTGCAATCTCGCGTTCAGCTTCCAAATGGAAACGTTGCAGCGTATGTAGAGGACATGACGCGCCTCTTCAGGCTCGTGGACCCTGCAATGCCCGAGGGCAAAATGATAGGCCATCTCATGCGTGGCGTCAAGGAGCAACTTTTTGCTGGCCTTGTCCGCAGCCCTTCGAAGACCGTCGCCGAATTTCTAAGTGAGTCCTCCACGACTGAAAGGGTTCTTCAGCAAAGAGCGTCCGCGTACGATCGACCCGTGTCCGTTCTCATACGTTCGATTGTGCACGACGAACTCCGCCAGCTGTCCGGGGCCCCTTCCACAGCTCCAAGCTCCATAGCGACCGTTGTCCGCGAGGAGGTGCAGCAAGCGCTCCGGCCGTCCTTTCCTGCCGATGAGCCTCGTCCATACCCTCCTCCTGTCTCGCCTGACCGTCGTCTCACCTACGCCGAAGCCCTGCGGTGCCCTGCTCCGGCTTCGGCGTCCTTCGTTCCGGCTCCTGCTGAAGTGCCGGGGCCGCCTGCACCCGTGCTGCAGTACGTGGAAGCTCCCCGACCATCCGAGCGCGAAGCCGACGTGTGGCGCACATCCGACCAACACCCCCTATACTTTCACTGTGGCGAACCAGGTGACCTGTATCGGCACTGCCTCTACCACGGTCTGGGCCTCGAAGGCTTTCCCACCGATTCTCCTCGACCCCGCTATGGCGAACGACCTCGTGCCATCGCGGATTTCCTTGAAGACCAACGTTGGCTTCAGTCTCGTCGCCAACAAGCCCGATCTCCATCCCCCAGGGTCGTCCTTCGTCATCTACCGCGAGTTTTTCCCAGGTGGCGCAAGGCCGGTCGCCCAGCCCACGGCGGGAAAACTGCAGCCAGCGACCTTAGGGGGTGGGCTCGCTGGACATCGTTGTGCGTGGGACCTCCCATCGGCGCGGACACGACATGCCGACGCCTCAACGGTTCCGAAGTCCGCGGTCACCGTTCACTCCGGCACAGCGACGCTTCCTCGACACAACAACGCTTCCACGGTTTCGAGGTCCACAGTACCCGCTCGTTTCCACAAATCGACGCTGACACATGACGGCGTCTCGACGATTACGACGCCTGCGCTCCCCGGTCCTTCCGACGCGCTGACGCCATTAGAAAACAAACACCACGCCGACGATTTCCCGGTTCCAAAGCCTGCAGACAACGACGCCTGTGACCGATCACCCCCCCCCCCCCCCCCTTTCGGAGCCTCCAACTCGCGAGCGTCTTTCCTTAGACATGCCTGTGATACTGGATGGTCGCGACGTTCAAGCGTTATTGGATACTGGTGCTGATTATTCGATTCTAAGCAGCCAGCTCGCCACCATTCACAAAAAGGTTCTAACGCAGTGAGCTGGCACACACGTTCGCACTGCGGGCGGTCATCTGGTTGCACCTCTCGGCATGTGCACCGCCCGAGTTCAAATCCGGGGGTCCACATTTGTCGTCTGCTGTTTTGTTCTGAATAGCTGTTCGCGCGACCTCATCTTAGGCGTCGATTTTCTGCGTGAATATGGGGCGATTATTGACCTGCGCGATAACAAGGTTACGTTTTCAACTGAGAATGCTGTCGCCCTCAGCAATGCACCGCGATCAAGCCAGACGCTTCGAGTTTCTACGGACACTGTCACCCTGCCGCCTCGAACCAGCGTCTTCATTACGGTTGAGTGCGAATCATCTCAGGACGGTGACGCCATCGCCGAAACCAACCTTTCATTACTGCTGACGCAAGGCGTGTGCGTGACCCGCAGTCTGATCCATCTTAATAGTGGCAGTCACAGGTACTTGCTACCAATTTTACGCACGAGCATCGGCATCTTTTTCGCGGCACTTCCGTAGCCTTTGTCGAACGCATCGCCAATGCTTCCGAGTGCTTCTCCTCAGCACCTGTGCAGCCACCTTTCTCCCTCGAGAGCCTCGATGTCAACTCCGCGCTGTCAACCAGCCAACTAAAGAGTTGTGTGCACTATTGCTCGAATTCAGAGTGTTTCGCCTCCTCGTGGAAAGTGCGTCAAACTACCATAGCCAAGCACCACATCGTGACGTACGATGACGTACACCCAATCCGTCAACATCCCTATCGCGTATCGTCTACAGAGCGCGAACTCTTTAAGTCCTAAATTAAGGAGATGCTCGAAGATGACGTTATTCAGCCTTCCAACAGGCCATGGTGCTCGCCGGTCGTCCTCGTTTAAAAGAGAGACGGCACTCTACGTTTTTGCGTCGACTACCGCAAGCTAAACACAGCCACGAAGAAGGACGTTTACACATTGCCACGTATTGACGACTCTCTCGACCGCCTTCGGCGCGCTCGGTATTTTCGTCCATCGACCTAAAAAGTTGCTACTGGCAAATCGAGGTCGATGAACGGGATCGTGAGAAAACGGCCTTTGTCACTCCAGACGGCCTTTATGGATTTAAAGTTCTACCCTTCGGTCTTTGTTCTGCGCCTGCCACCTTTCAGCGGATGATGGACACTGCCCTTGCCGGTCTTAAATTGCAGTGTTGCTTAGTCTATCTCGACGACGTGGTGGTTTTCGCCGACTCGTTTAGTCAACATCTTGAAAGCCTGCGGACGGTCCTGGAAGCCCTTCGTTCAGCTAACCTCACATTGAAGCCCGACCCCGACAAGTTTGCAGCGGTTGCAGAATTTCCACCCCCACGTGACAAGAAAGCTGTTAGGCGTTTTCTAGGTCTCTGCAGTTACCATCGACGTTTTATCGAAAATTTCGCTGACCTCGCTAAAGCGCTGACTCGCCTCACCCGCGACGCCACACCTTTTGTTTGGTCCCACGAGCAATACGTGGCTTTCGCCGATCTCCGCCTGCACCTTCAAACGCCGCCCGTTCTTGGCCATTCTGATGAGCGGGGTGACACTGAAATACATACCGACGCCAGCAACATCGGCCTCGGCGCGGTTCACGTGCAACGACGCTAGGATGGCGTTTAACGAGTCATCGCTTATGCAAGCCGCGCTCTGTCGCATGCAGAGATTAACTATTCCACGACAGAAAAAGAATGCCTCGCCATTATTTGGGTCGCTGCGAAATTTCCCCCTATCTTTGTGGTCGCTCTTTCAAAGTGGTCACTGACCACCACTCCTTGTGTTGGTTGGCCAACCTGCGTGACCCTTCTGGACGCCTGGCGCGATGGAGCCTTCGCCTGCAGGAGTTCAACCTCACCATTGTCTATAAGTCCGGACATAAGCATGAAGACGCCGACACCCTCTCTCGTGCGCCTGTCGAACTCGCTACACCCGACACGGACAACGACATCAGTTTCCTTGGGGCGGTACATTCTTCTGATTTGTCGACTCAGCAGCGCGCCGATCCAGTGTTACGACACCTCATTGATTATCCGGAAGGTCAGTGGGCCACCGTTCCTAAATGTTTTTCTCGACACCTGTCGTCGTTTACCCTGCAACGAGGCGTCCTCTATAAAAACCCTGGTTCCAGTTCGGGAGCGTACCTCCTCGTCGTGCCGACCACACTTCAAGAGGAAATACTTTCTGCGTGCCACGAGGAACCAACCTCTGGCCATTTGAGATACTCTCGCACGCTTTCCAGAATACGCCAGCTGTTCTACTAGCCCAAACTTGCCACTGTTGTTAAACACTATGTGCAGAGCTGTCGGCAATGTCCGCGCCGGAAGGTCCCGGCCGCCAAGCCTCCGGGGCTCCTCCAACCTATTGCACCATACGTGCCCCTTTCTATCAGGTCGGCATGGACCTTCTCGGCTCTTTCCCTTTGTCCTCTGGTAGCAACCGGTACATCATCATTGCCACAGACTACCTCACTCGATACGCCGATGTCAAAGCCTTACCTCGTGGCACAGCGTCCGAGGTTGCGGATTTCTTCATGAATCAGGTTGTACTTCGGCACGGCGCCCCGACCTACGCCATTACCGACCGAGGGACCTCCTTTACTTCCCAGATGATAGCCGAAATTTTTCAGCTAAGCGGTACGACCCACTGTAAAACTGCTTACCACCCGCCGGCAAATGGGCCGACAGAGCGGCTTAATAAGACCATGGCGAACATTCTGGCGATGTACGTCGATGTGCAACACATGGCTTGGGACATGATTATACCGTACGTGACATTCGCCTATAACACGGCAGTTCAAGAGACGACCCGTTTCACACCGCTCCGCCTCCTCTACGGCAGGGAGGTTCAGACGATGCTCGACGCAATGCTGCCTTGCGCAACTGATGACCAACTTTCTGCTGACGCTGAGGAGTTCGGCCAAAAAGCCGAGCAGGCTCGTCAGCTAGCACGTCTTCACATCACACAGCAACAAGGTAAAGACTCACGCCGTTACAACCTCCGGCACAGACAAGTCTTCTACAATCCCGGCGACCAGGTTTGAGTATGGATACCTGTTCAACGGTGAGGCTTGTCCGAAAAACTCATTTGCCGCTATTTTGGTCCCTATAATGTCTTGCGGCGCGTCAGCGACGTTAATTACGAGGTGCTACCGGACTTGGCACTTTCACAGCAGAGAGGCCGTCGACTACCTCGTCCAGAGATCGTCCATGTTCTACCCATGAAGCCGTATTTTGCACGGTGGCCCCCCAGATACTTCGAGCCTTTCTTGTGTGTTTGCCCTTGCCGCTGCTGAGATCCAAGAGATCCCGGTCGATGGCTGAGGGGGAGGACATGGCTGGGACCGAGCGGCGCCTCGGATACCCATCATCCTTTTTACGGGTGCTAATTAATGTTATTTCTCTCTCTGTGTGTGCTTGAGTGTGCTTGTGCGTGCTTGTGCGTGCTTGTGTTCGCGCGCTCACCTGCGCGCGTTTTTTTAAGAGGGGAGGAATGCCAGGTGGCGCTTAAGCAAAAAGACGTTGACGCTGCTGGTGCGCGGATTGAAGGAGGTTGAAGTTGGCCGTTTCTCCCACCGAAGGACGAGCTGCCGAGCCCTGTCTTGCCGTGTCCCTGTCTTGTCGCCAACACCGTGACAATATACATAGGGCCCTTAATTCTATGGTAAAACCTATTTTGTGCCTGAAAATGCCTCTTAGAGAATGCTCGTTTCCCAGTGCGCAAAGCTGAAGACAGCAGAAAATATTT
Organism: Amblyomma americanum; assembly: GCF_052857255.1. Classification (NCBI taxonomy): domain Eukaryota; kingdom Metazoa; phylum Arthropoda; class Arachnida; order Ixodida; family Ixodidae; genus Amblyomma; species Amblyomma americanum. The sequence goes on along the minus strand of NC_135503.1, from coordinate 64,475,829 downwards.
GATATCTTAATATGGTTATTGCAAAGGGCAGGTTTAGTTTGGACAGGTTTGGTAAGTATAAACTAAGCCAAGGTTTAGTAGATGCATAACTTGTGCATGGCTTGTCCAGTGGCTGCATAACTGAAGGTGGTTTTTTTCGCTTTTGTAGTCTGTGAAAGCCATGTAGTGTGTTGGGAATCTAAAAGGCTGCATTTGAAACAAGGCGAGCTATTAAGCAATGTCTCAACCATGACACTGCTTGCTTTCACAACGGAACTGCCCTGTTACTCTATGTTCCACAGCCATTTCCACCGTGGTATTATACCACTTTTGCTGTATAATTCCCTACTACAATTGTTGTACCCAGTTGTATTGAACAGGCTTTTTATTTTCTCCTTTTGCATGATAATAGCCACTCTCAGGAATTCATCAAGCCTTCTGTTAATAATAGTAGACTCTATGAATTGCACTGTGTATTACTTTTTTACTTGTTAAGTGCTTTTGTTCGTCCCTGCAGTAGGAATATCCGCAACAGTGCACCTTACAAATGTTCCCTGTTAATATTGCTGGCATATGTTGTGTGAACTGTATTATGTGTGCTACCATAGGTGTTGCGTATTATGATGTCATTCCTTGCACATTTTCATTGTAACCTACAACGTAAGAGTATCTGTGATAATTTTGCATGTAATGAACATTCTCTGTTAATATTGCATATTTCTTGTGCATTGCAGTATGTGCTGTACCTGCACTGTGTTGTATATTACGAGATGGAATCGAAAAGCTATGCTACTCGCATATAAAAAAAAGCAACAGGATTTTGAAAAGACATTTGTTTCCCAACAGAATGTGCCCATACACTAATTCACTGTACCCATTTGCCTCAAAAAAAGCTTGCAAAAAAACATGTTTTGCTGTTCATCAGCCCACCAAAGTTTGAAGTGTGTTCATGTCATCGAACCTTGTTTTCTTGAAGCAATTATTCAGGTTTTAAACTAAAAAGTGATTGGTGGTCAGATCGGGGCTGTAAGGTGGGTGGCCGGGCTCTTGGAAAGCACACTTTTACGGGAGGGCCCTCGCGATTCTGATGGCGATTCGGTTCCACCACTGAGTTGATCCCTATCAAGTTGAGCATTCATTTAAAAGTGCCGAGGGACACTGGACGATCTACCATTTACTCCAAGGGTACTGAAACTATCCAGGTGATGGGTGTTGCTGCATTATTTAAAGGACATTCACTGTCATATACCCGCTGTTATACTGTGAATTTGTTTTGCAGAAAAGCTTCATCACATTCCTGTATTCAAATTCAGAATTGGGAGAGGGCGCCATGCTCAACTAACTGGTGCAGACTAATGGAGGATCCAGAAGGCTTGATACCGAAACCATGCTTTGCAAGAGAGCTGACCTCAACAAAGGGTATTAAAAGATTACATTCAGATGTTTCCTCATCTTTCCCTGTATGTTGCTATTCCTTGTGCACATTCACATCTGCATCAAGGAGCAGTCATAACAGTGCCTCTGAGAGATGTCAAGTGCTTGTCTAATTCAACAAAAGTGTGGAATGGTTCAGTCGCTTTAATCCTTTCACACGCTATGTGCACTATTGTGTACAAACACAATTTGCCGGTTTTTCTGGCAGTGTGCTGCACCTAGCATTGATGTCCTCGTTTCGGGTGAATTGTCCTTCTTTCTTGACTAAAATAAGGTGGTTTATTGTGCGAAAAAGAGAATGGAGTTAACAGCATTCCGCGCAACGATAAGACGGGTAGCACGTCACCCGCCATTTTTATGCAGACTCATTTTGCCCTGAGAAAAACAATCTGTTTCTCTAAGCACATTTTCAAAAGTGATGTATATTTTTGAAGTAGAAATTGATTTCACGCTGCTTCGGGTGTTTTCCAGATAGGCCACGAAATTTGGATGTCAAGATTTTGGTTAATTATGACACTTTCCACAAAATACTGCACGTCACTTTAAAAAAACTAACTGCTGGTATTTCGCACTGCAAAACCAACGATCTGTCTTTCTTACGACCTGTAAATGCTATTTACGTGGAAAATATTTGTTTTCGAGGGAAGCAGAATGGAGTGTGAAAGGGTTATGACAGGGTTATGATCCAATAAAGCAAGCAGTTAATCCACAGTCAATGAGTGCATTCCCTTTGCAGTGCAGAGTACAGATACACGATAAGCAATTTTTGCGCTTCCTGCAGGAACTCATTAAATCCTGCGGCATCATATTTTATGCTTACTGTTTCTACTTGGTCTTTGTTGCAGTAGACAATGAAGTCACACTCGGGAATATTCAGAATACCCATTGTGACGTTCATTTGAGTTTGATATATCAGCTTTGGCTTCTTTTCGTTCAAGTCTTTAACTGAATTTTTCAATTGCTAAGGGCACTTCACTTGAAGTACTCGAACAGTGCCCATACAGCATTCACAGTTAAAAGTGACTACACCATCAGGTGATGCCCCAACAAGAGGCACTTCCTGAATATGGTGAGTCCCACATCTGCAATAGATGCAGCATGGCCACTTTTCTCAAGGTTAGATACATAGAAAACCTTGACCTCCGCTTCTTTGCGAAGTCCCTCGTTCATGGCAGAGCTCTTGAATGTTGCTGACTGTAGGGCTAGCTTGACCGTCCCACGTAGGTTATGAGGCTGTGGTTCTTTGTCCAAGCTTCATGTACGCGTTAGGCATGCACGGGCTCTACTCGCAGTGACCATGCCTCGCCTCTGGAGCATGTACTGTGATGAAAGGGACAGCAGTTTTGTTTTCTCCTCGATTTGAGCAATGTCCTCTCCTGTATAGGTTTACTTAAGGTAAGCTGGAAATTCGGGCCCTGTAAATTGGCGGTGCTCTTTAATTAGGTCCATGAGGGCTGGGACACGCTGGTGTGCGGCAGCAAAGAGAAACAAACAAGATCTGATGCAAAATGTGCGCTGTACAACAACACAAATATATGCATATTCTATGCGTACAAACATACTGCTGTTTTAAGAACTCATGTACAGCCTTTCTGAAATGTAAAGACTCTGAGGTGTTTTCTTTTAAGCCATGTAATCGGATGGTTCAAGCTTTGCAGGAACTCCAAAGTATTGGAGGTGCGAGGAAAAATTTTTCTCGGCTTCAAGAGATTTGGATCCTTGGCAATACACGACGAGCCATACAGCGTGGCTCACAAGCAATTCCCTTGGGCCGCTTCTTTCTGACAGAGGCTTCCCATATGGGCATTGCTAGCAAAACGATGCGCTACTACAGATAACGTTATCTCCTACTTGCTGCCACAGTGGTTTTTAAAGTTTTGCATGAACAAGTAATGAGGCTAACATCTGCATCCGGCTATACACTTCAGTTGCTTACTCAATGCTATGTGTGATACTGCAACCAGACCTTGCTCTCACTGCAAAGCGAAAACCTGTAAAGTGCATGTCTGCCCTGCCATCGATTCCTGGAATCTAGACAGCTGCATTTACCATGTTAACCTCACTTTTTGGAGGTGGAGATCGAGGTAGGGCTGCATTAAAAAATGTACTGAAAACATCTTTCTCACATAGCTAATATATCACAAGTATTTAATGAGCAGACAAAGGAAGGGAAATGAGGGGCTCTGCATGGTAACTATATGAAAGAAGTCATCAGTCACTGAAGTGAAAGGGCGCATACGAAAATGTTTCTACGTATATTTTAATTTCTGTTGTCACAAGAAGTCATACTGAAGTGGCATGATATTGTGTATAACTGTGCATAGAATAAAACTCTCAACTTGTCTGGTTGTCACATTTTTGCTTCCATGGCCTGTAACCACACGTGCCTGGTTTGCTGGGCTACCAATCAGCACATATGAATATAAACGTACCTGATGTGACATCTGCAGTCGGCTGCTCGTTTTCATTTGCTTCGAGGGAAACTGAAGGCTGAAACAAATATCACCATAAATAAGGAACCCTGCTTTCTTATAGGAACAAAAGCTAAAAAGTCATGTAAATAATGGATGTTCCGCTCTGCCAACCATGAAAATGAATTTCATTGCTGATTCAATAATCAACTACATCATACTGTTAAAAGCTGGCCTGACTGATCACCTTTTAATCCAAACTGGCCTTCCGACAATAACTGAGCTAACTTGTTACGCACGACCTAAATATATTTATCAATTAATCAAAAGACACTACCGAACGGAGCTTACCGATTTGCTTGTTTTTTCGTCCGGATATGCGATGCGACAACGACACCAGCTAACTTTAACTCCTTTTCGGGTTCGAAATAACTGCTTTAAATACTCATTCCTGCCACGAACTATTTCCGATTGGAATAACCTCACTAACAATGAAGTGCTGCAGCCGTCGTTGACGTTGTTCTCGCAACATATCACTTAGTTTTTAATTGCATTTACTATTTCACTGTTCTGTTGTATATGTTTAATTTTTGTGTTCCCATTGGTGCAGAAGACCTTCAACTTGCTCTGTTATCTTTGTTTGCTTTTGCCTGTTTTGTTAAACTGCTTAGATTGTATCCTCACCCTGCTAAAATCCCAACTCCGAGATTGCAGTATCAATGAATAAAATAAAATAAATAAATAAAATTAAATAACTCACCACATGACCCGCTGCAGCTTTAAGTGATGATCTGCACGAATATTTGCAAAACCATAGGAAAGCAAAACTGTTTGGTTGCTTCTTTGTTGTATCGAAGCCACAGTGCACGAGGAAAAGCATTTTGCGGCTTTCTTCTGAAGCAGCCAGCATCAGATGGCATTCCATTGGGGCAAGGGTCATATAACCTCTTCCGCTTGAAGCCTTGCCTTCCATTTGGATCGGCTGTCTTGAAAGTGATGTCACTGAGGGGCTTGGCCACTTCCACCTTTTTGGCCACAAGAAAATGGTATGATCAGCACATTTTTGTTGCACTCTGGTGACTTCTATGATTGATTACCTGAAGATGGCACAATCCAAGCACAGGGCAAATCTGTGCATGTCGGCTCTTGCTCAACCCGCCGAGGTGGCTCAGTGGTTAGGGCGCTCGACTACTGATCCGAAGTTCCCGGGTTCGAACCCGACCGCGGCGGCTGCGTTTTTATGGAGGAAAAACGCTAAGGCGCCCGTGTGCTGTGCGATGTCAGTGCACGTTAAAGATCCCCAGGTGGTCGAAATTATTCCGGAGCCCTCCACTACGGCACCTCTTCTTCGTTTCTTTTTTTCACTCCCTCCTTTATCCCTTCCCTTACGGCGCGGTTCAGGTGTCCAACGATATATGAGACAAATACTGCGCCATTACCTTTCCCCAAAAACCAATTATTATTATTATTATTACTCTTGCTCAGCAGCAGCGCCACCTACAGCCAGCAGCAAACCTGCTACGTGCTGGCAAGTTCCGCTTAAGCTGCAAACACATTAAGACAGCACATTAGTCCTCAAACTACTGCTTCAGCACAAATATAATTTATATCCTACATCAAGCACTGCTTATGGATACCATCCTGACCGCACAAGTATACTAATGCAGCAACTTATACGTTTGGTTTTTAAGGTGAAAGTGTTCCTGTTAGAGCGTTAACGTGCTCTTTAAGGTATCCACGAAACCGCAAACACTAGCATGAGTGACAGCAATTTCATTTTAAGGATGAACACAACAGTCGATGAATGTAACAAGATTCTGCAAACGTGTGGCCTTAGAGCATTTTTGCTCTGTAGTGAACTACAAATGTCTCGGGACATGTTCAGATCTCTACCAGAACACATCTTTTGTTGCATGCATACAAACCACATACTGACTAAACATAACTATGAATCATGCGAAGATGCAGTAGATGCAGCTGCCACTTATGGCGGTCAGTTGGAGTGGCCAGTCAGCTACTGTAATGTCGCGAACTTCACCTAGGAACCCTTGTAGTAACCACAGCGTTTGCTTGGCATCGAGGTCAAAGCTTTTGAAAATGATGAGCACGTGGTGAACAGTACAGCTCTCGTGTACTGAACACTGGCATGATCATGAAATCTTTGATATTTGAGCTGTTGTCCGAATTTTCCGCATCAACTGCTATCAACAAGCGAAGGTGCACTGCGGCTGTAGCCGAGCTGTATACTGCGCCTCACACGCTTCCATTTCCTCACCAAAAATTGGTCTAGGTCTGCATCCCGGTAGGGCAAAAACTGCAACAATAGGGCATATTTCAGCTATATCCAAAAGTTTTCCAGCACGCACATCCGTACGAACGGGCGGACTGTTGAACGGAAGAAAGAGAGCGGATACTTGAGGCAAAAAAGTCGCCATTTTATCTGTTCCTGCATTAAAACACTGCAAACTGGAATCGCACGAAAGCAAGCGCATACGAGGCAGCACATTCAGTGTCGCGGTGACTGTATGCAGATCGGCCTCTATACAACTAGGCTGCGTCACGATTTGATAAAGCTAAACAGCACTACCGCCAACAAATGCGAAGTGATGCTAATAATGTAAAATGCAAGCTAAGCAGAAGCAAATACCTAGTCGTCAATGACCACACAATACCAAGAAAATTCACTTACCCGGCCGGAAAATGGCAGTGAGCCTCGGTGATGTCCCCAGTCGTTTTCTCTGCTACGGTTTGCACGATGTAGTATCCACCTTTCATGGATGACAGGCATAAACAGCGGAAAACGCCAACCTCACTGATCGGGGATATTTCATTGAAGATTATGTTCCGAATGTAGCTTTCATCTTTGAAGCGGCGGCCCTTGCTCAGCTGGCGATTGCATCGCATGCCGGATGACTGGAGATACTGAAGAATTTGCTCTTCGGTGGGCACAACAGCCTACCTCGGACTTCGAACCCAGCCATCAGTCAACCCTAGAAATCTTCCAGGTACCAGGTGCTGCCCAGGACACGCCATCGTTGACAGATTCCAACAAAACGTGCTCCGGAGCGGCACTCAGTGCGGCCGGGTTGGGCGCACAGTACCCTTCCAGTGGGCTTCCAGTGTTGTACGCGAGGTGACAGCACAGGAAAATGAAAAAGGCGGATTGAAGCTGGCTTGTATCGATAGAATACTAGCTCCTGATCACAAAAACTCCACTCTTACTGAAAACGAAGCTCTTGTGAGCAAGAACCAAATTACAGGCATCGCTGCCACAGGCCAATCTCCAAGTACAAGAGTGATGACGTCATAGGACAAGAGATGCCACCTTGGAAAAGTTTTTCTTCCTCTACAGACGCCACGAATATCTGAGGCTGACAGAGTAAGGTTGCGCGGTTCAATATTGAAGTAAGTTTTGTTTTGAAACCGATAGTGCACTTTTATTACTCAAGGAAGACAGACATAAGGCAACCTGAATGTTAAGGCGCTTCGCGTCTATACGCATTGCGTTTTGCGTGCCCGTGGTTTTGTTTTTGACGCGCCTCGATTTACAAGCGCCCAACAGCAGAGGAACTCCAAGTGCCACTTCAAGTGCTAGTTAACCTTTGAAGGAGCCTGTTAAGGCTGGTCAGACGATCGCCACGGTCGATGAAGAACTGTGATGACACGATGGTCGGTGATCGTACAAGGCAGTTAGCAGTATAAAGAGCACTTGCGTCTTCGTACGCTCGCCCCGCGACACGTTCCTGGTTGTGCCATTCAACTTCTAACTAATTAACGGAAATCGTTGATTAGGGACGGGAGACAAGATATAAACCCGCCGCGGTGGCTGAATGGTTAGGGCGCTCGGATACTGATCCGGAGTTCCCGGGTCGAACCCGACCGCGGCGGCTGCGTTTCGATGGAGGCGAAACGCTAAGGCAGCCGTGTGCTGTGCGATGTCAGTGCACGTTAAAGATTCCCAGGTTGTCGAAATTATTCCGGAGCCCTACACTACGGCACCTCTTTCTTCCTTTCTTCCTTCACTCCCTCCTTTGTCCCTTCCCTTACGACGTGGTTCAGGCGTCCGCCGATATGTGAGACAGATACTGCGCCATTTCCTTTTCCCAAAAACCAATCTTCCGATTTTTACAAGATACAAGGCAGTTAAGAAAAAATGAGCGGCGGTTCAGCTACTGCTGAATCTCGTTAGAGAGCGAAAGCTGCAGTGTATCGGGTAAGTAGACGCGGCTTGGCCTCTAACGTTTAGTGCGTTGCGCACACTGGATAGGCAACGCGCCTACCCTGGCAGGTGGCGGTTAAATTAATGGTTGATCGCGAGACGTTGGTCACCCAATGAACGCTGCGGCTTAGTGGCTCAGCTCGGCTATGCCAGGATATACGTAGCGAAAGGTAAGGTGTAGCATGGTTAATCTTGGTTAATCTTGATTGCAAGCCCTGGTTAGTCTGATTTCTAGCTATGTTGTCGCAATAAAGACGACACAACTGTGGTTGCGGTGCACGCGAGCTCCCATTTTCAATCCTCCGACATGTTATCAGGCATGCGACGCAGCTGGCAAAGCAAGCGGAGGCGAGCGCAACGACGAGGAACGCGGTGTGACGTCATACCAAACGGCGGCGGCGGCGGCAAGCCGCGCAGTGTGACGTCATGCCAGATGGCGCGGCGAGCGCGCAAAGCAAAGTTACCGTCTCACATATCTCGGTGGACACCTGAACCGCGCCGTAAAGGAAGGGATAAAGGAGGGAGATAAAGAAGAAAGAGAAAACTGAAAATTGAAAGTTGCATTTTGAGGAAAGGCGCGGCGCTGCGCAGCGGCGGAACACCTGTTGCTCGGTGCTACTAGTGGTGCCTGCGCAGTTTGACTGGGGAGCGAGAGAGAGAAATGCGCCGTGTGTCCTCACTGCTCCTCGCGCATGCGCAGCACGGCTCTCACGGCTCTCCAGGAATCACGGGAAACTGCTCAACCTGCCGCCAGCAAAGCTTTTGCTTTAAAAGATTTTTAACCTGCAAAGACCGTGACTCTGCGCTCCTCCAACTCCTTTGTTTGCGGCTCCATTCAATAGGTCGGGCCGTTGGGCGGATCTATTATATTCGAGCTCTCGGCTAATTTAATCATTCATAGTACACATCTGAAGGTGCATACAAGTGAGCGAGAGAGCCTGATCCAGTGGGCCCCGTACCTCCGGAAACGCGCGGAACCCGTTGAAGTGTCGCGCGTCGGCTTTCCTTTTAAGCCGTCAACTTTAAATGCGAGCGCCCTTGAGCACCCATCCGTTTTATTTTTTTGTTTTTTTTGTGGAAAAAAAATTGGCCTTTGCAACCGTGGGAAACCTCCTCGACGCCGCCTACTGCACCATGCAACGGCGACGTTCAAGGAATCACAACACATTGGCCCAAAAGCCTCGGACCGTGCTACCCGGACAAAGCTATGCCTCGACAACAATTTTTCGGCCTGTACCGCAGTTTACCCTGCGCCGGAGCAGTGCACGCTACTTCGTGCCTCCGTGAACGCCGCGCTCACAGCCAGCGTACGTGGAAGAACAGCGTCGTCGGTCTCTCACCTCAGCGCCGTACTAGCAACGCAGATGGAGGCTGCTGCGCAGCAAAAGACCGGGCAATGCGACTTCGTAGGTTACCCTAACAGCCGTGCCGAATCACAGCAGGGCAGTAGTAGAGCCCGTGGGGTGGTGTACCATAATGAGAAGAGATATCAGCCATGGCGGACCACTTAGCTTGCGTGCTATACCGTGACCAAAGATAAAAGGCAGTATCGCTTCTACAGTACCAGTATCGCTGTATGCGCACGTGTGTTCGCCGAATTTTCGTACCGAAGACTGCATGATAGATCGATCCTTAAGTGTGTATTTCGCTATTGCATGGAAGCGCCGCAAACTATCCCAAGGCGAGGTTCCGTCAATACTTCCGGCAACAAGAGACAACCCTCGCTGCAGCGTGAGGACAGCAGTTCTGCGAGTATTTCATTTCTATGCCTGAAAGGAAAATAACGAGCGTCAAAACACCAGCACTGCAATGACTTATCAGCTAGGTTTCCTCCAGCTGCTATGTACAGTCAAGCCCACTTTTAATTGACGGTCACAGGGCTCGCATTCGTTGTATCCGAAGTTTGTAGTAAGCGGGATTCCCGATTCACAGCTAAAAATGCAAAGTCAGGCAAAGGTGACGTTTGTTTCTTGAAAATATCCGTTACGCATGTCTGCTTCAGTTAGGAAAGCGCTTTTCAAGCACTTCAGTGCGATTAAGTGCTACTCGTCGAAATTATTTCTGCCAACGAGCTGCTTTAGGGACGCCTCTGAATCAACTGCGTTTACACATCGAGGCATGGGGGCTCAGTGAGTCTGCATAAGGGCTCATTCACACTTGAGAGTCGCAGAGGTCGCGCGACCAGCTGTCGCCTGCGACTACACCGCAGTTGGACAACACCAATGTTCACACTTCCAAGGGCGACCTGCGGATCGACTTCTCGTTCGATTCTCGTTTGAAATGACAACTCTTAGGAATGACGCCGTTCGCGTGCTTTCGAGAGTTTCATCTGGTTTGGCCGCGTCTCCTGCGCTCCCGCTTGGCCCGCGAAAGTGCTCTGGTCCCTAGAGATTAGCAATGTGCAGCGACGACCTGAGCGAAGAGGAAGATATAGCGGCAATGTGCACCGCGGCCGTGCAAGCGGCCTGCCAGCCAGCCTGGATGCCGGCCGCTAGCGTCAGAAAAATGCGCTATTAATTTGTTTGTTCGCGTTCATATCATGCTCTGGGAAGTCGAAATTCAAAAATGAATCAGTTTTGAGGGTCGTTGGCTAATGCCGAGCTGCTGGATACAAGCAAATTTCTTCTCATAGCCGCTTTGCTGCTGTTGCCCAAAGCGGCTTGATCGCCTGGCGCCTGCTTTCTCCGCTGCTGAAGGCGTCTCGGAAATCGAAAATATTTTTATATTATCATGAGACGGGGTTCACAATAAAGCCGTGACGAAAGTAGCATTTTGGTTACAGAGTTCGTCAGTTCCGAAACGCCCTCAGCTGCGGCATCGATGTGAAACCGGCTAGGCTTAGCGACGACTACTGCAGCCAAGGAGCAGATAGCGCAGTTCGTCGCGCGGTGCGCCCACGAGCGGCGTCGTTGCCGAGAGCGCTCGGCTCGCTCGCTGATTGGTTCAGCGGTTTGCGACTCGCAGTCGCGGGCCTGCAAAATCGAGCAGCGAGCGACTGGCCCGCGACTGTCGCTTTTCGACCAACGCGACTGTTTGCGACTGCCGCTTTTCGACCAAAACAGTCGCGCAACCTCTGCGACTCTTAAGTGTGAATGAGCCCTAAGGATACATGCAGAATGCTATCCATGATCTCAGAGCAGTTTAGCACATAAAGTAAAAGCAAAATTTTTCAACATGGCAATGACGTCTTAAAGTCTCGGGTCATATTTCTTCACCTTTCTAGCATACTCCTGGTGGCTCTTAATTTTAATGTGAATAGCAACAAACACCAGGCAGTAACAAGCGATGGCACACTCATGTGGCACATAAACACAGCAAAAGCCAGGCACGGTGACACATTCGTCACCCCACGGAAGACAGCGCCAAAATTTGGCAAGTCGCTGTGACTTGCATACTGTATTCCTGTGTAGTTTGTGGTTGCGTGAAAAAGTGCATAGGAAGCAACCAATGCTGGTTCAAAGCCTTTAATAAAACTACTAGCAGTCTTCGTCTTGTAAAAAAAATGCCCAATACCACTGTTTTCACCAAATAAAGCTGAGCGTTTGGTGAAGAGTCGCTTTAATTGGCACTGGTTGCAAAGTAAGACATCAACATTCACGACTCGTTCACGAGCTTTGTTGGGTCCCACATATTGGAAATAGTCATGCTCTTGTTTCCCCAGACTGTGTAATAAAACCATGCTCAGTAAGTCAATCACTGACGCCGCGGTGGCTCAGTGGTTAGGGCGCTCGGCTACTGATCCGGAGCTCCCGGGTTTGAACCCGACCGCGGCGGCTGCGTTTTTATGAAGGCAAAACGCTAAGGCGCCCGTGTGCTGTGCGATGTCAGTGCACGTTAAAGATACCCAGGTGGTCGAAATTATTCCGGAGCCCTCCACTACGGCACCTCTTACTTCTTTCACTCCCTCCTTTATCCCTTCCCTTATGGCGCGGTTCAGGTGTCCAACGATATATGTGACAGATACTGCGCCATTTCCTTCCCCAAAAACCAATTATTATTTTATTAAGTCTATCACTGAGAGACCAATGCATTTGTCTATTACAGGGTATGCACAGTACCTGCAAATGAAGGTCATGAAGCTGCGTTTTTGTATCCTAGCTTCAGAGATGCCATGAAATACACTGAACTGAGAGTTGAACCAGAGTACGCAAAAAATGTGCAGTCCAGGCCACCCAAGGCAGACCTGGTGGAAGCCCACAAAGCGCGCTTTGAAAAGCCAGGAAATGGCTGCTGCACTGAAATAGCTGTGCAGAAACAATTGCAAAGCCTTGAACTAATCTCCGGTATCACGTACTATGAAACGGTGCGAAGATATACCTATTCAAATAATTTGCATAGCTCGCTACCATAAATCATTCCAAGAAAAATGAGGCATTTTAAATCGGCTCACGCTACTCTAGGTCTGATTCGTCGCATAGCTATGCGCTCTGGTAGCGCACGTGCTCATACGGCCCGCCAGCTTGTGCGCTCTATCCTTCAGCCACGGATAGTATATCAGGCTCAATTTCAACGTCTCACCCGCAGACAGTGGGACTCCCTTGAAGCTATCAATCGTGAGGCTATGCGCGTCATAACATATCTGCCTCGTTTAACACCCATACCTGTGCTACAGGAGTTCGCCCAACCTAATACACTCAGTGAAATCATCGACCAACGGGTGGCAAATAGAGCTCGAAAACAGTCTCTCAAACTTCATCGTTTAAAGACACTTCCACCGTGGTCCTATTGCCAGCTCACTGACAATCGCCCCACTGTTTCCCCGTCGGTATCAGCAGCGTATCTGCCTGAAGGGTGCATATTATACACGGATGCATCTCATTCTGCAGAGAGGGGAGTTACTGCTGTGTATAGTTCATCTCATCCGCATCTCAACTCTCGCGCGACGTATACTGCGGATACGTGCACTCCCCTGGCATTGGAACTTCAAGCCATTTACAATGCCATTGCTTCCCTTCCGCTCGTTCTAACATTCAATACAGTTCACATTTACACCGACTCCCGCGCCGCCCTTAAACAGCTTAAGGCTGTTCGACGAACGTTCCAGATTTCACAATCTATTCATGTGCTCTGCGCAAAGTATCCATGTCCTGTGCGCATACACTGGATTCGCGGCCATGCCCAGGATCCACATAACATTCAAGCGGATGATATGACTCATCTTCATACATTAGACGATCCGCCACCTTCCCCTCTTCCCCCAGATCCGTTCCTGTCCCACGTTTCCGATTCCGAAGTTCTGCGCCAGCGAACACGCGCTCTAATTCCTCCGTGTTCACACCCTCTCCGCCGTAGTCTTACTCGGCAGGAGGAGGTATCCGTGCGCCGGATTCGGGCAGGGGCGGCTCTGACACCATCTGTGCGTCATCGGTGGCGTGCCAAAGATCTGCCACTACCTGACAGGTGCCCTCACTGTAGCGCTGCACCGGACATATGGGATGTGCGGCACTTGTTGTGGACGTGCCCAGCGACGGCTGCTATCAGAAAACGGCTCCTCAGGGAGGTGGGCCTGCGGTGGAACCGCGAAAGTGACTTCGTGAAGTGGACAATGGACAACCGTTTCATTAACAACCTCTGCGACTACCTCAGCGCAACGGTTCTTCACTCCTTCTTTTAACTTTCAATCCCGTGCATTCCTTCCCCCCTTTCCTTTTTCAACTTATGCCTCATGGCACACTTCTCGAATAAAAAAATATGTTTCTCGAGAAGAGCAGTACGTTCTTCTTCGCTTTCTTCATCTAGTAAATCAAACAGCTAACGCTCGTTAGTTCAACGTCTTCCAGACGGTAGCGGCCTTCTTTTTTTACCATCTCCTACATTTGTTTTGATGTGGTTGAGGTGTGTATTGAGGACACGTAACCTTGCTATGAAGTTTTTTTTCTGCGTTAGGGCGAATATATCGAGCTTTTGCTCTGAACTTTTTCAAATTGATGAAATTCTCCTGCGTTGGGTACATACAAAAATTCCCCAAGCTTTATTTTGTTTCTTTTTTGCAACTCGGCAGTCTTGAGTATACCGAATTTTGTGATTATGTTTTAATACTCCAGGCGACCGAAGAATTGCTAGGCGTGCAGTAGTTAAATTACAGTTTGTGATAGATTCATTCAGTTCGTCTATGCTGAGATCATCTGAAACTTTTTTTTTTATCTAGGGAGGCCATTTCTCTATAAAGTGCCGAGTCGGCTAAACGTAACTTCCAACGTCTTGGCTTCGTTGGGATGACTTGCGGTGGGGATGTTAGGTTGATTAATACCGGGAGGTGATCGCTGCCGTATGAGTTATCGGTGACATCCCATTTAAAATCGCAAAATAGAGAGGACGAACTAAAACACAAATCTATGGAACTCATTTTTTCGGGCTCGGAGAGCAGTATGTATCTTTGCCGGTGTTTAGGAGGCAAACAATATTACTTAGAATAAAATCTTCTAAAATAAGACCTTTCGCATCAGTGTGTGCACTTGCTCAAAAACCGGAGTGGGCATTAAAATCACTAGCTAGCAGATGTGGCTCTGGTGGCTGTTCTAAAAGGAATTTTAAATCATGAAGTGTTACTGTTAGGCGTGGCTCAAGATATATGGTACATATTGTGATTGTTTTAAAGTAAAGGATAGTGACCGCGACGGCTTCGTATTTGGTTTTAAGTTCGATCTCGCGGGTTGCTACACCCGTCTGGATGGCAATAGCAACACCTCTAGACAGTTTGCTCGCTTGCTCTCGGTCACACTGAAAGATGTTATACTTGTTTAAAATATTTTTTGTCTAGGACCTAAGCAGGTCTCCTGTAAGCATAATGCCACCGGGGACATTGTGTTTAAAAGCTCTTTTATGTCACTGTAGTTATTTATTAGTCATTTTATTAGTTATTTATTAGTATTTATTAGTCACTGTAAAAGGAACGCCATATTGTATGATTTGGATGAGTGCAGTATGAGACTTAAGCTACCGGTTTTGCAGGTGCTGTTATTCGGGATTCTGTTTTCTTTTTCGCTCAAGGGAGCTGTGCCTCCGGGGGCGAGTTCTGTGTTCTGTCCATCGCCTCACTAGAGGCTCTGGACGTCTGCGGTTAAACCGCGGTTGTACGATTTGCAGGCCTCTCCCGACTGGGGGAAGCCTTGCAGGCTGGCGGGCCCTTTTTCAGAGGAGGTAGGGCACTCTTCGCTGCGTCTGCGGGGGCTGGGTGGCCCTGCCTCATGCTTTGCCTGAGCAGTGGCCAAAGCCTGGTGTGGTGCGTCGTCCTTGTACACCACATCGGCGAAATTTGTTTTTGCTGTGAACTGGAAAGCACGGGGGAGTCTTTTTCGTGTTTCTTGATATGTTATGTTTTCCTTTGCCTTGGTAGCTATTTTCTTCTCTCTCTTCTGGGTCTGGTACGACCTCGAGTACACGGGGTGATCCCCTTCGCCGTTCGCACACAGTGGTGCAGCTTTGCAGTCCACAGATTCATGACCATTTGACGAACATTTGGCACATGTTTGGCGGCCACGGCTGACAGAGCTGCCGTGGCCGAATCTTTGAAATTTGAAGCATCGTCTGGGGTTTGGAATGTATGGTCTTATATTTATTTTAAGATATCCTACTTCTATGGTTTCGGGAAGTTGGCTGAAGGCAATGGTCAGGACTATGTGTTTTGTTGGTATTTCCTCGTCGTCTTTTCGAATTTTGATACGATGGACATCGGTGACGTTATGGTCTTTCAGACCCTCTAACATCTCTTCTTCAGAAAGGTTTAGGAAATCATGCTCACATATTATTCCTTTCACTGTTTTTAGTGATCGATGTGTAGTTATGGATACAGGAATGCTTCCAAAGGACACTATGGTTGGGAGTTTGGAGTATTGTACTATATGTCGGATTTAGAGGAGTAGGTCGCCACTCGCTGGCTTCGTCACCTCGGAGCCAAGGCCCAAGGCATCAGTCAGAGATTTTCATACTATTAATGGGCACATTTTCCTAGCTGGTTGATCTGGATCTTCACTATGTAGGACGTGGTACCTAGAGAAAACAACTTTTGTTTTTTGCAGTAACTGCGTAGTGACATCGGTCCGTCCTCGTTTATGAGGGCGATCATTTGTTGAAGAAAATGTATCCATAAAAAAATTGTTTTTCGGCTGCGGTGGCAGCCGCCCACCACGGAGCCCAACACGGGGATGGGACAGGAAGTTGCAAGCAAGTCCTGCCCGCATCAGCTGTACACCGCAACTATAACCGAATATGACGAAGCTCAGGGTAGTTCATCACACAAGGGTAACCCTCGCCGCCAGAAAAAAAGGAAAATCTAAGTGAGTAGGAGAGTTCTGAGACAGAAGATATGAAAGTGAAAGATGGAGGGGGGACAGGAAAAGGCGACTGCCAATTTCCCCCGGTCGGGTCAGGTTGGAGGTGCCATCTACAGGAAGCTGGGGCCAAATGGTGTGTTGCCTCCGCGGAGGGGCCTTAAAGGTCCAAACGCTCGGCATCGGCTCAACCACCAGGACCCTCTTTTCCCCGGACACGGCGATGCCACGCACGGCTAGGCGCGGGGGCTCGTGTTCGTGGTGATGTACTGTTCATCATCAACCCCCTGCGGGGATGTCCCTGCTGATGCTGGGGAGCCCGTGGTGTCGCCACTCACCAACATCTGAAAGCTGCACATGCCCCCCTTCGAGGATACTCATGAGGTGAACTACAAACCATGATCAATGAGTTAGACAGGCAGAATAGCACAGTGCGTCTAAAAATTAACATTCATAAAACCAAAGTAGTGTTCAACAGTCTTGCAAGGGAGCAGCAATTTACAATTGGCAGTGAGGTGCTGGAAGTGGTAAGAGAATACGTCTGCTTAGGGCATGTAGTGACTGCAGGTCTGGATCATGAGAGAGAAATAACTACACCAGTAACACTGGGGTGGAGCGCATTTCGCCCGTTCCCTCAGATCATGAATGGCACATCACCAATATCCCTCTAGAGAAAGGTATGTAACAGCTGTATATTACTGGTACTCACCTATGAGGCAAAAACGTGGAGGCTAACGAAAAGGGTTCAACTGAAAATGAGGACAACGCAGCAAGCTATGGAAAGGAAAATGATAGGTGTAACGTTAAGGGACAGGAAGAGGGAAGAGTGGGTCAGAGAACAAACGTGGGCTAATGAGATTGTAGTGAAAATCAAGAAGAAATAGGCAAGGGCATGGCAAGTTATACGAAGAGAAGATGATCGTTGGATCTCAAGAGTAACGGACTGAATGCCAAGAGAAGGCAAGGACAGCAGGGGAGCACCACAAAGTTAGATGTGTGGATGAGTTTAAGAGGTTTGCTGGGATAGGGTGGCCGCAGCTGGCACAAGCCAGACCTAATTGGAGAATTATGGCAGTGGCCTTTGTCCAGCAGTGGACGTAGTCAGTCTGATGATGATGATGATGAGCTGGTGCATGAATGTGTTCTTTGAGCAACTGACGACTGAGGATACACATGCACGTGTTTTCTGTGAAATAAAGCAGCTGTGATTGGTGCTCTGTCTCGTTGTCCTCCACTGTGGGATCTGTAGGTGCCTTTAAATAGTTGCAATGAAAAGCTACCAACCTACCGAATAAGAAGCTCTCTTGAGATGTAAGGAGAACCACGTTTCTCTGTTCTTACCCCACTAAACTCACTACAATAAACTCACAAATGGGCTGTATACTTGCCTCCTAATATTCAACGTATCGAAACACTGTCAGTGTGCCTGCCGTGAATGATGCCCTTACCTTCGCAACAACACAGGCTGGTAAGATGAGGCGATGTTTTTCTCCCAGGCAATGCCAAAACCACCAAACAAAGTGCCGGTACGCTGTGCACCTTTACCTTCTGGGAATAAACAACAAAACCACTAAGTGAATCATGCACTGACTGTGATGACAATACGCACGTGCATGCATGTTCACTCGTGAGCCTACAGCCTTCAGCAGGTAAATGAATAAGAAGATCTCTGTGGGATGGTAGTACGCTTATCTGCCGCAGCAATGCAAATTAAAGATGATCTCCTCGTGGCGTTAGGCGACATAGCTGCTGCCAGCTTTTAAACGTTGCTTTCGTGCACCTTGCAGTCATATGCTTCGGAGAAGGAAAAGGAAAACGCACGCGGAGTAGCTAATGTTGCATGAGCCTCCGTATTAGCAAACGCACCACTCGGCGCGTTAGTAAACGTGCCAAGACGCTGGGCAGCGTTACAATCTAAGAGGACTATAATTACAGAACCCACATATGTCAGCACGTACCAGTCTAAACTCATCAGTCGCGACGGTGGCTCGGCAATGACTGCTCGCGCACTTGCTGCCGACAATACCGGCTCCTCGGCGCTTAGACCTTGATGTCCGGCCGCACCAGCCGCTTCCGCCCTCAAAAGCATCGCACGTTCTGTGCGCCGTAGGTCGCTGGAGTTTTTGCGTGAACTTCCTTGTCGGGTTCGGGAACAGGATCCATCATAACAGGAGAAAGACACCGGTGCAAACGTAAACGAAGTGACGGTAGCGACCCGCGATAAAGGCCTTCAACGTGCGGCGGCGGTAGCTTTAATTTCGGCAGCTGCTAGACCGCACCGCTAGCTGCCAGAAATCGCGGAGTGTGCTTTTACGTAACGTTTCACGTCACTCCGTCCTATGACGTTATAGTAGGCTGCCGAGTTTGAATTGGAGCGTATTAGTGCCTATTTCAGGATTGGCTAACCCCATATTTACGACATTCCCGACTCTATTCTCCGCTGTTATTCGGCCTAGGTATAAGCTCCCTCAGATTGTGTTCACAAAGTCTCTGCTATCAAAAAATTTGGAGTGGCTTAGCTCAGCGGCTCGGTATAGGTGTCCGCCATTATGTGAGACAGATACTGCGCCATTTCCTTTGCCCAAAACCAACTTTTCATAAAATGCCTGGGCACTTTCATGCGTTCAGCAGAACGGTAGGTGGGATCCATGCGACGCCTGCCATGGAGACCCACACCTGAACCGCGCCCGTAAGGGAAGGAAAATGAAACGGAAACTGGTTTTAAGGAAAGGAAATTCTACAGGTCTCGCAGAGGCCACGGTGGCATCGCATGTGCAGGTAATGAAAATGCACTGTAAACCATTTTGCATCCTTAAGGGAAGAATGTCGCCTATGCACCCTTACAGCACCCACAATTTTCGTGAAAAGGGTGTTGTCATAAGGTAACACCCTTCTTGCACCCCGCTTTAAGATACAGGGTGTTAAAATGGGTAGTTTTGTTTTTTAGTTGCACCCCATGGAGGAGACCGCTGGGGTGCAAGGGTGTAAGACAAGAATTATATTAATCGATTACCCTCAGGGTACGACCAGTGATCACTTCCCGTAGCGTTTGATACAGTGATGACGACAAGCACCACTGCCACTGTCAGTGACCTCCCCCCGCTTCCCTTGACTGCCTCTGAACAAACACAAATGAAGGAGAAGTGCATACTCAGCGTCGTGCTCGGTCTGGTTTACAGCCTGCGATTAAGTTGCCCAAGTTGGCTTTCGCCCGAGAGCGGAGACCAGGGCATAGAGGTAATGTTCCCGATTCGACACTTTGTAGATTACATTATAGTTGCCTTCAACAATGCGTTTCGCAATGGTGCCGCCCTGTGTGGGACGACGTTTGTCATTAGGTTGGTCACTGAGTGCCTGCAACAGGTACTACGAACTGTGGACGACCAGTGGTGGGTCGAATGTCCACGCAGCAATCCGTGTACCAACCCTAATAAAGCCACCACCGCACTGGGTGTAATGACCGTACGCTCTGTGTTCAAGCTAACCATGGCGCAGGACCATGGCCTAAGCACCAGTGACCAAAAGACATTAAGGTATGTGTTCCGCAAAGTGAAATGAGTCAATGACAAGGTCAATATGATGTCCGCCTACATGCTCGACTGCGCCAACAGACGTTTGCGGGCAATAACCAACCTGGCGCTGTTTGGCGGCATGGACGCGATCATACATGCAGGGACCTGCTTTGACTACCTCGATCCTGCCAGGACTCAGAGGTGCAAGCGGTCGAAGAGTAAGCGACGCAGACAAGATTAGGAGATACAGCTGTGCGAGCAGCAGAACTGAAAGCAAGGCATAGAAAATGCGAAGCGCAAGCGGAAGCGAGGCGGTTGATAATTGGTCCTGTCGCCTGTCAATCTTTGCACCATGTCCCTGTCTCACGAACCAGCGAAACAACTACAATGTTGTGCGACACATATATTCGCACTGCTGTAGCAGCCCCTAAGACGTCTACAAGTAGCGATTATTTATTTTACAAAGCTCCTGCTATGTACATATCGCGCTAGTGGTATGCCTCCTTAAGCAACGCGAGGGGGAGAGCAGGCCCCCTGTAAATAAAACGACAAATGAAAGCAAAAATGCGTGCACCATGTGGCACGGCTGACAGACACAGGCATTCAGCATGGCTGTTGTACACGCAAAAGAATGTATATTGTTCCTTTCTTGCTTGCGATTTTGTTAATCGCTTCCCATTCACAGTGGCATTGTGCCTGGTTCGTCAGTGGGCCCTATTCAAGCTGCGCGCCCCTCTGGTAGCCGCCAGCCGCTACTACAGGTTTTTCCTGCGGAAAAGAAATCCGAAGGGGAGTGGCCATTATAAATCCCTTTACAATTGCCCCTTGAGATATTTCTTTAGTAAAGAGCAGCGTTGGCTCTGTCTAGCAGGGCAGGTGAGCGTGACCGCCCCGTAAACACTCATGTCGAACAGTATATTAGCGCTGCACTTTTACCCCTAACTAAAGGACACGCATGGGCAGGACATTAGTGGACAAAGGACCACTGCCTCTCGACGCGTTGCCTACAATGTGGGCGTTTGCATGAGCCCGACAAAAGTCGGGTGAGTAGGCTGTCGGGCAGAAAACCGGCTGTCGGGCTCAAGTAAACGCTAGGGGGTCGAGCTAAGCGATCATCGAGTTGAGCTGGGCCAGCCCGACTGCAGGAGTGAGTTAGCCCCGCCCGACCTTATCCCGACCCGGTTGGAAGGAGCATGATACGCTGCCGCGTCGGCTTAGCGCCTCCTCTCCAGCCTCCTCTCTGGTCTGGCGGCGCTCGCCTCCGAGGACATCCTTTGTGCCACCACGCGCCGCCGTTTCCGCTTCGCGGGGGCGTGTTGGGTCCCACGCGCCGGTCCTGCACTGCGCGCTGTGCGTGTGGCACGGTTTCTGTGCGGCTGCGTGGCGACTGTAACAATGCGACTGAATTGGAAATATACAGTACATATTTGTTTCACTCGCTGCAGTAGTGTTTTGGCACTCCTGAGTGCATCTACTGCGTTATGCACTCGCTCCCACTACACGGCAATCGGAAAGTTATGACAGACTGCTGTGTTTACAAGTCAACGACTACGCTGAAAAAGGACAGCGGTCATTTGGTCTTCCTTGATAATGATTATATAAACTATATTAGGGTCACCGAATTCCATAGTATTATGCTGCTTTTGTTGTTTTGAACGTAAAGACTGTTCACAGGGCCCCAAGTTTCTCACGTATACAAGCAACGCGCAGGTTGACCTACTAAATATAACATTTCTGTGCAGTTAACATCCACTTTTTCAACATTCTCTGAGGTGCCTTTGTCTTGTTGCCTCACCGTATGTGAAAAATTCCACTTAGTAATGCGAAATTTCTCTTCCAACTGGTCCGTCGACTCACTGCTCTGGAGTGAAAAGCTGAGGACACGTCCGAAACCAAATGACCATATTTTTTGAACTGCTTTCCTTAGTGGCCTCTACCGCAACAAAATAGTCCAGATGACTGTGTTTCCCTTTGGATGCTGTTGACTACACGTAGACTGATGATGCGATGCGACGACGTCTTCCTAATTCGTATTGACTAAGTTTCTTTATTCGAGGACAAATCTAACTAAACAATTTATTTTTTTTTATTTTCAAAGCACGAACAAATATTATTAAAAGCAACGGATTCACAAAGAGACCTCACAAAATCAGCCCGTGATGACTACTTTAATGCATTTTTTAATGCACTGTCCCCGCCTAGCTGACCTAACAAAGAGAAGCCAGAGCAACACAGGCCGCCTTACTCGCTTCCGCGCAACTGTCGGCTCCAGTTGCTAAGAGACGCTGGCTTGCTGCATCATTCGATAGTCGTCGGGCAGGGCAATAGATCTTTCATTACGGAATGGCTCTGGGCTAGTTGTAAAACCAAGGTTTGGGGTTAAGCGCGCAGGAAGACGCGGGCTAGTGAGAACGATCGACAAGCTCTCATCCCCGCTGCTGTTATCGAAGGAGGAAAGAAAAATAATCTATAGGACATGATTGCCCAAAAATACGCGTGACGAATGTTATTGATGTGGCTGCGTGACGTCAATGAAAAGAGCATTTTTTTCCCAGTTGTGGTTTCTTTACATTAAACGATGCGAAGACGAAGGAAATTAAACCATTACTGGAGAAAATGCCGCCTTTCGTTGGCGTCACGCAGCCACGACTTCTTTGCTTACTGACGCACCGAGGATTATCGCAAGGATATTCGTAGTGATCTGGCCCAAAAAAATTAAGAGAGGGGAGGGGTTATAATGCCTTCGTTGCATTAAGATAAAACAAATAATAGACTCAACAAAACGCTGCGACGATAGTTTCATATACTCGCTTACCCGCAAGAGCGCCTAATTAATATGGCTACCTTATTGAGAAACGTATTTGTGGTCAGGTTGTGAAGAAGCCGCCCGGAAATTTTAATGTGGCCTGGCAGGTTTTAGCACCCTCCTTTCAGCTTTCCTGGCCTACTTCCTCGGCGCAAGTGCTTCTGGTTTGGCGGACAAAATATGCGACTTTTGACAGCGTGGTGCAGAAGGTGTGATGTGTACCGAGGCGAGGCGGCTGCAATCGGGAGAAGAAAAACGGTGGAGAACGCACGAAACATGCAAAACCGAGGCGAAAAAAGCGAATGCGCCCATCTGGCCACGCCACTTTGCTTGAAGTGAGCTCGTATTGTGTGTGTGCTGCAGCATTAAGACATCCAGCTATGAGGGACTCTTTTGTTCCCGGCTGTTCTGTCCACATTATTCAGGGGAACCGGTATATTTCGCCTTGTTCCTGACAGCGCGCGCCGAAAAAAAATTTGAAATCGCGAAACCAGACGGCTGGGCCAACTAAGTTAAATGCAAACTATGCGACGCAAGGCATGCGAAACGCTTGCTTTCCAGAACAGCTTCTGCTGGGGTAAACTCATCGCCTGGTATATTGCACCACTTAACTTTGCATCCTCATTATTATTGAAATTAGCAGCCGTAAAAGGCGCCTTCTCGCATTGATTTCATGGTAAACGAGAAGCTTTTACTGGCTTTGGCGAATATGCAACAGCAGCTCGAAATAAGTTACCCTGATTGCTGCAAAAATAATTGGAATGTAGAGTATTCGGGTCAAGAGATTGCACCGGAATATGCTACGCACGTTGTAAGATTTCGATTATGAAGTAACACAGTACAAAAGGAACGGGACAGAACATAGCCAAAACACATGACCGTATCGACTGTTCGTAAGGCGCCGACTTTCTCGGCAGGTTAGCTGCGAAAGATGTTATACTTTAGAGTAGCTAACTCTGATTAACTGTTTAAACAATCTCTGGGCGCACCTTGCCTGGGTATAGAATACCAAATTTCCCGAGTTCCACGCAGCAGCTGCAGTTTTCTCTTCGAAACGGCGCGCCGCCGCAATGCTGCCGAACGTGAATGTGGGACCTATAGGGTGCCTCGATGCCAGCGCCGCCGTTCACGGTGGTGCCATCCTTTGACCACCCACACGGCGCCTCTTTCTCGCTGCGACGCCATTTTGGATCACGGCGGGCGGACGCAGTTGCTCGGTGCAAGCAGCTGGGCTTGCATTGTTCGAGGCAAAGTGGCTGCGGATGACTCGTTGGTGGTTCTACGTGTTTGAGAGTGTTCGACCGCATGATTGACGAGATTATCAAGTCCACCGAGCCATCATGACGGGGTGTTGTGTGTCGGCAGCGACGGTGGTGATCGGACGCCCCCTTATCTGCTTTGTTTTTGCCTTGCAGATTTCAACGACGAACCCTGCTGCGCTGGCCTCAAGACAGCACCAAGTGTGACGTCACAGACTTTCGCGCCCCCGCGCTTCTACCGGCCGAGCTGTAAACGGGTCACACGGACGGCAGCGACGGTGGTGATCGGACGCCCCCTTATCTGCTTTGTTTAAGCCTTACAGGTGGGTTACCCCTGACTGCCTGCTGCCATAGTGCACTGCCTTGTTCTGACCTGAAGGCGTGACATTCCAGTGTGCCTTTCCGACGCTCAGCTTCCGTGAATTACTTGCATCTGCAGATTTCAACGACGAACCCTGCTGCGCTGGCCTCAAGAAAGCACTAAGTGTGACGTCACAGACTTTTGCGCCCCCGCGCTTCTACCGGCCGAGCTGTAAACGGGTCACACGGACGGCAGCGACGGTGGTGATCGGACGCCCCCTTATCTGCTTTGTTTTTGCCTTACAGGTGGGTTACCCCTGACCGCCTGCTGCCATAGTGCGCTGCCTTGTTCTGACCTGAAGGCGTGACATTCCAGTGTGCCTTTCCGACGCTCAGCTTCCGTGAATTACTTGCATCTGCAGATTTCAACGACGAACCCTGCTGCGCTGGCCTCAAGACAGCACTAAGTGTGACGTCACAGACTTTTGCGCCCCCGCGCTTCTACCGGCCGAGCTGTAAACGGGTCACACGGACGGCAGCGACGGTGGTGATCGGACGCCCCCTTATCTGCTTTGTTTTTGCCTTACAGGTTGGTGAAAAACCTACTTTTCTACTTGCCATTTTTTCTTTCACCACCGCTGCTGCTGCCGTGTTGCTCTCTGCTGCCTTGTTGCTTGCCGCTGCCTTGTTGCTCGCTGCTGCCTTGTTTTCTACCGTGCTATCAGTTGTAGTGTCAGGAGAAAGATTTTTCGAATTTAAGCCTGTATGCTGCACAAGCTATACCAAGGCTAACATGCCGGAGACATGCCCTTCCTGCGAAGAATGTATGCCAAATGATGGACTCGCCATCAAGTGCGCCGAATGTGAGTACACCTACCATCTTGGCAATTGCTGTGGTGTTTCTGCGTCAACATATAAGGGAAAAGGCGAGAAAGGTCGCAAAACGTGGCGATGTCCAGACTGTCGCAAAACAAACGCAGGAAGCTCGGACACACCCAGTACGCAACCTGACCTTGCTGGCTGTTTAGCAGGCATATGTCAAGAACTTGATGCTCTTGCTGGCCTGCCTAACCAAGTCGATGAAGTGAAGAAGTATATTGAACTAATGTCAAAAAAATACGATGATATACTTGAGCAACAGGTAAAACATGAGAAAGAGATCTGTACCTTAAAGAAACGTGTCAGTGCACTTGAGACCAGAGTCGACGCTGATGATGTTGAGTCATTGAAAATGACTGTAAACGACCTTGAGTGGCGAAACAGAAAGCTTAACCTTGAGGTGCACGGCATACCGGTGACAAATGATGAGAATCTGATGGAAAAGGTAAATGACGTAGCAAAATCTGTGGATTTGCCAGAGCTTACTTTGAATGACGTCGATGTTGTGCACAGACTTCCTTCAAAGCCAGGAAAGGTGTCTGGGATCATTGTACGGTTTTCAAAGCTCTCAACTCGTGACATGTGGTTTCAGAAGCGTACAGCGTTAAGAGATGCTCACTCGGATGTATCTCTCAGCGAAAACATGACGCGTCAAAGCCGTGAGCTGTTGCGCTATGCAAAGGCTTGGGCAGGTGAAAATGATTACCAGTACGCTTGGCACCGGAATGGGAAAGTTTTCGTTAGAAGGAAACATGATCCTACGATTGTCATTCATTGTCCAGCAGATTTGGACCAGTTGTAAAGCCAGTAATGTGTGGCAATACGCGGCACTCTTTTTCCAATGGCTTTTTCTACTGATCTAGTTAATCTTTCTGACATCAATAGTTTCATTAAGCCTGATAATCTTCATTGTTGCTCATGCATTCATGTTGATCTCAGATCTGATCGAAATAAGCAAGAAGAACTTGACTGTTTTTTCAGAGAAGTGGAAACTTGTTTCAATTTTATTATGTTTTCTGAGACGTGGTTTACTTGTGAAGGTGACGTCTATGTGATTCCGACATACAAGTGTTTCTATATGAACCGATCCATAAGAAGGGGAGGTGGTGTTTCAATGTTAGTTTCGAATCTAATGTAATCAGAAATGTTGCCTGAATTTTGTTGTATTGCACCCCATTACGAAGTCCTGGCAGTCAAGCCTGGCACAAGGATATTTTGTGTCTGCTAACGTGCATCGGGTAGCAGTTCTGCTGAGCTCTTTTTATTTCTTGATTCATTCCTAGAATTTGTTAACATGAACCAATATGAGTTAATTTTAGGTGGCGATTTTAACATTGACATGCTGGCCAACAATACCACAACAATCGAGTTCAATACTTTACTTAACGTTCACTCCTGTGTAGATGTCATTATGTCACCTACACGGATTACGACAGAATCAGAAACACTTTTAGATCTTTTCATAACACACTACAAAACAGAAAGCTTGAAATCAGGCACCATTGCTTATGCTCTGAGTGATCACATGCCAATATTCATATCTGTTAATCTCGCTCCGAATTCTCAACGACAACCCGACCAAATGTCATTTAATCGCGTTATAAATCATCACACGTTATGCGAGTTCAAGGAACGCTTATCTATTGTTAACTGGGAACATGTTTTTGAGGAAAGCGACCCTGACGAAGCCTACGAAAATTTTTTAGAGATTCTTACTGACATTTATAGTGCTTCCTTTCCGCTGAAGAAATTCTCCCAGTCAAAGAAAAGTAAGAAACCATGGGTCGACGAGGACATGTTGCAGTTGATAAGAAAACGAGATAAACTTTACAGACTGTTTATACAAAGTAGATGTCCTGTAGCGCTGAAAACATTCAAAAAATTTAGGAACTTCGTCACAAAGCAACTTCGCGTCGCTAAAAAGCAATGTATTTATAACCGATTTAATTCAACTGGTGGACAGTCTGAAAAAGTTTGGAAGGTTTTAAAATCTATCTTCAGTAATTCTTCCGAACCGACCACAAAAATTATTCATGAAGGGATTGAATTAAAAGGTTCTGATCTAGCAGATGCCTTTAATGACTATTTCCTTTCCTTTGCTGACACGTCAAGCGGCGACGTAAATCTGTCCTATATGAGTGCCCGAAATGGTGAAACAATATTTCTAACACCGGTTACAGTAAATGAAGTAATTACAGAATTTTTAGCGCTTAATAATAGTAAAGCCACAGATGCGTCAGGTTTTCAGATACAGCCCATAAAATTTACCATCGACATTCTTGCACCTTGCCTCACCCATATCTTCAACCTATCCTTGGTTTCCGGCGTTTTTCCGCGTCTTATGCAAAGGGCAAAGTGACAGTAGTGTATAAAAAAAGAAACTATCGCCCGATATCAATCTTACCTGTGTTTTCTAAAGGCTTCGAAAAAGTTATTCTTTAACGGCTATCCTGCTTCACTGAAAGATGTAACATTATCACTACCGCTCAATATGGGTTTCGTAAAAATAGATCGACTGAGTTAGCTCTCCTTGCTCAGAAAGAATTCATACTAAAACATTTTGAAGCAAAAAACATGGTACTTGGATTATTTTTAGATTTTTCAAAGGCGTTTGACCTTGTTAATCACTCTGTGCTGCTCAAAAAATTAGATCACTGCGGCATTAGAGGCATAGCCCATATGCTGATTTCCTCATACTTGCGACATAGATCTGTTTGTTAGTATTGCCGGTGAATGCTTCCAGTTGAAAGCGGTAGGTTCTGGTGTTCCACAAGAGAACATTTTGGGTCCGTTTCTTTTTGTTCTCTATATCAATGATATTTTTCGCATCGATAGCACTGCTAAGTACATAATTTACGCAGATGACACTAGTCTGTTTTTTTTCGGGTACTTCAACGGTTGATCTCGCAAATCGAGCTAATAAAACCTTAAAAGAAATAAATACTTGGACTGCTGATAATCACTTAAGAATTAACGTTAGTAAAACTGCAGCCATTATGTTTCACCCACGTAACAAACACTTTGAACTTCCTCTAATTGAATTAAACAATACCAGAATAGTATTTGTGCAGACTGTGAAAACTCTAGGCGTTTACTTTGCAGCAGATATGTCGTGGAATGACCATATTAATTACGTCGTTAAGAAACTTTCCAGAACAGTTGGTATCATGCGCCGCCATTGCTTTAATTTTCCTACGTCAGTCAACATTTTACTTTATCACTCTTTGTTCTTTTCCATAGCCAACTACGGATGTATGGTGTGGGCAACAACAACAGCCGAAAATATTAACAAACTCACAGTCTTACAAAAACGTATTACACGCATTGCATGTAAAGTGCCGTATTTCTTCCACACTGCGAGCCTTTTCCACCGACACAACGTCATTCCAATGAAATCCATGTATAATTATAGGCTGTGCCATAAATATAAACTCGCCATAATGAAAAATGATGACTCCTTACTTACACTTGCTGGGTTAGAGCAAAGCAGAACTGTGAATGATACCCGCGCAGCAGAGCTTTGTAATGTTAAGAAATGCCGCACAAACTATGGTAAACAAATGTTGCAGCATACTTTACCGACACTTCTGAACCAGTTGCACTGCCACAAGAATCTTGATGTCTCCAATATTTCTCTGAAAGAATTGCCCCAATTGTTCCTGTAGTTCTTTTTTCTTCCTATTACCATTTTGAGTGGATGTGTCAATTTTGCTGTCCTTTATTTTTCCTCTCTGCGTTTGCCTTTATAGGCTCTTGGACCTAAAGTAGTTCTTTTTTCCTTTACCTGCAGAATGTACTGCGTACTGAACGTACATGTGTCGTTCTATGTACTGAACATACGTGTTTTTTTCCTTACATTTTGTTTGATGTCCTTTTCTGCCGCCGTCAATGCTGCACTGTAAGAGGAAGCCAGGACCTTTCAAGCTTTCTATACAGCTTTTTTCTTGGCTGTCCTCGCAACACCTAGTTGCGGAAATAAACCTTTAAACTCAAACTCAATGTGCTCCTGGTCAAGGCTTAAAGCCCTGCGTTGTTTTCGCTTCCCCCGGGACTCGGAGCAGTAATGAAGCTGAAGCAGTTATGAAGCTCAATTTTTAGGTAGCAGTTATTCTTCCAAAAGCCTAACCCATCACCACCCAATTTTGCAAGCAAAATAGGAATTACACCCATAAGCATCGTTATGAATTGCAGTTTTTTTTTAAACTAAATCATTTCTAACTTCTCAAAATCGGTTACTTTCATTTCGGATTTAAATTTTAAGAAAAAAATTAATGCAGTAATTTGATGCCCTCTAATTCACTCTTTTTTGTGTAGGTTTGTATGGACTGCCCTAAATTTGAAAGCTAGTACATGGCACCAATGCTGTCATTTGTAGAGAGTGAAAGTTTTACTTTGTGTTTTTCTTGTTTTGTTTTTTACAGAGAAAGAAATGTTGCTGATGCTTTCAAGAGGACAATTCAGTTTGCGGGTGCGTAGTGCCACTTCGCCAGGAACTACTAACCAGAAGCCTGCAACTTATGTTGCATATTCAAACTCTAATTTCTGGGTCTTTATGTGACTCAGTAAAAGGGCATTGTCTGATGGTTTGTAAGAGTGCACCAAGTTGCATTCGCTGGTTCATCTCAATAAATGTTTGCCAGAGCATGCAGTCTAATGTGTCTGTCCTTTTTGAATGCTCTTTGCATGTTCTGGGCATTCAGAATGCAAAGGAAAAACCAAGCTGTTGTCCCAAGCACATATCACATCTGCGGGTCGCTACAATGTCGACTGAGGCAATCAAATATATAATAAGAGCTTCACATTGCTACACAAAATATAGTGAAAAGTATCTAAAATGAATGACACTGCATAAAAGCGAAAATATCTAAAAGGGTGTGAAAGGTGAAGTGTGACTGTTACACACATCCAAAAATATGGATCCATATTTACACGCAGCTAGGCGAAACGCGCGAGCGAAGTATGTAGAAAAATACTTGGCAGTCAAGGCGAACACGGTTTACACAGACGCCGCGATGTACCACCGGAGACGGGGAACAACGGAGCAAAAAGTCGTCGAGACGGTAATAAGCTCAGACTATAAGGAGATCACTTGCGCGTCGGCACGGGACTGCCCGGTAACCGATGGAGAGAAAATGGCTGTTGCTCTAGCAGCCGCGGAAGGTTATCGCGCGAATAAGTCCTTAACAATCCTCACATATTCGAAAGAGGCATGCCGTAACTACGTACATTAACGGCAGAATAGGTCATAAAGCGCTCCAAATCCTCCTCCGCGAAGGCCTACCCAAAGATCACATTAGACACACCATTTTCTGGATACCGGGACACACCGAGATAGAAGGCAACCAAAGGGTCGATAGAGTCGCTCGCGAGTACACCAATCGAGCACTCTTGAACGAAGACCCGGAGGACTTCTTGAGGGTAATCCCGGCGTACTCCGACATTCTAAATTATTACAGAGAGACGAGACTAAAGTATCCTCCTCCCCACAACAAATTAAATCAACAAGAAACAGTTTACTGGAGGAAGCTGCAAACCGGACCCTTCCCCAATTTACACATCCTTAGCAAAATGTTCCCGAACCAATACAGGGAAATCTACCCATAGTGAGGTGCAACACCCACCCTATATATACCACATTACTTCGGAATGTGACAGAAATAAAGCATTCCATGGCTCAGAAATTCCGAGTGCGGAGCAGTGGGAGAGTGTGCTCTCCAGCGGCAACCCAATCCTCCAAAGAGGATTGGTCACCCATGCCCAGCGAGCGGCCAAACTCAGCGGTGCCCTGGAATAGGGGCGCCGACCTCTGCAAGACGGAGGGAGACATCTGCTTGAGTAGGAAGACCTCTGTCTGACCGAAAGACCTTGTTAGAGCAATTAAGTGCATCCTATCCTCTCCTATCCTACGCACATTATAGAAGGGTGTAAATTAAGTAAAACGCCTTTCACGGCTTCTGCTCAAAAAGACTGGAATTGTGAGAAAAGTGCCCTTTAAAAGGAGGCTTTCCCTTACTGCGCGGTTCAGGCGTCCAGCCGAGCTGTTAGGCCAGAGTACAGCCGCTCTAAACGCTCCAGAAACTCCGGCGGAAAGCCGAAAGCCCCGAAAACGCCAAAAAGGTAGCAGTGCTCCACTCGGTCTAAGGCTTTCGCCTGATCGAGTGAGTCGAAACAGCCCAGTATTCCCGTTCTCGAGGTAAACGTGAACAAGTCACGCGTCAGTGTGAGCGACGAGAACACCGAGCGTCCGAAAACGCTACAGGTCTGCGCAGGGCTTACGAGCACCGCTAAAACCTTGCTCAACCTTTTAGCCAGCAGTGACGCCACGATCTTGTAATTTCGTTATGCAGAGTGATCGGGCGTCACGCCTGCTGGTCATATGGGCACCCGCCAGGCTTCAGTATGAGCACAACACGGCTCTCTCTAAAGGACCCTGGCCTCTCGTCATCCCTGACAAAGGCGTTCAGCATCTGTATGAGGTGTTCCTCCGGGATGGTGTAGAACTTGGCATAGAAGCTGGAGCGAATGCCGTCAGGTCCTGGAGCTGAACCGGCGTTCATGCTCTTAAACGGACTATGCAATGAATAAAAAGTCTCTTGTAAATGTTTTCAATGCTTTAAATGATGCTAAGAAGCATTCAAACCAAGTATGAGCCTTCGGAACTGAGCCGGCAATTTATTATGAATTTTTAAAAACTGTGCTTTTTTTAATTCGCGGGCCGATTGGTGTGATCGTAGTGACCGATTTTGAAACTGAAATCACGAAAAAAAACGTCACTATACCCATGACGTCAACAGACCACCACACGCTGTCATTCGCTGGAACCACGGCAGCCACGACGTCACGAGCACACTTCCAGTAGCCGTGAAAATCGTCTGCTCGTGCCGCCGCGCGACCCTCTCGGGCAAGCGCGAGCCTGGGCATTGCCTTCGCTCATATGGTTTAAATTTTCCCCTGCCGCTTCCTTCTGTCCGGAGCCACTCGCAGTGGCTCACCGAGTCGCTACTGTCGTCGCTGGCGTTGAGCCGGTACGGCGTGAACGCATACGGCTCGATGCCCATCGCAGACGTAAGAGCGAGCAGTCGCGCATCAAGGTCCGGGTCCATTACTGCTAACTACAACAGGCGACAAGCAAAGAAACCCGACGCGTGCCGCAATCACGCCGCCAACGCTGCTGCTGGGGTGCTAGGAACGACAACCGGAAATTGCAAAAGAAACCTCAGCGGATGACGTATTCATGGGCGGGGCTGAGTCCCAGAGCTGTTCTCTTTATTTTTTTCTGGTGCCCCGCGTGTATGCGAGTTGAGGGGGGAGAGGAGCAGCGTAATTTTTATCGTCTATATCTTGGTTGTTATAGGTGCTAGCTCAAAAACTCTTGCGCTGGGGCGACGAGTGAGGAAATGCCTATCTCTCGTCTGCTTTACGTAATCTCAATTAACTTATTGCATAGTCCCTTTAACGGTGGTGAACAGTTCGTCGGAGCCGCCGCGGTGGCTCTGTGGTTATGGCGCTAGGCTGCCGCCCCGAAAGACGCGGGTTTGATCACGGCCGCGGCGGTCGAATTTCGATGCAGGCGAAATTCTAGAGGCCCGTGCGCTGTGGGATGTCAGTCAAGAACCCCAGATGGTCGTAATTTCCGGAGCCTTCACTACGGCGTCCCTCATAGCCTAAGTCGCTTTAAAAGGATAAACCCCTATAAACTGTGGGGTTTAGTTGGGGAGATATAGATACGTTCTCCCCACTCAATCGCGGCTGACACGGTTCAAAGCCGCTCTGACCCCAACCCGTGATCGCATACGCTACCGAGCGCACGCCAACCACGGCAGGCCTTGCTCTGAGTAAACAAAGGAACGACACATTGGCTGACACAAACAGGCATTTATTGCTACAGAAACAGTAACGCCAGCTAGCAACAAGGTACGCTAATGAATCAAGGTCGTTCGAATCACCAGCAAGGTTCCGAGCGAATATTCACCCACGCTAGAGATACTCCGAAGGCCGGACGGGACGAGTACGGGAGCGGGTCTCCCCGTCGCTTCCTCACCTGTGCCGGCGAAGAGCGGAGCCGCGAGTGACACGTCCGCTCGCGCCGACGACCCCAGCAAAAAAAGAGCCTCAGGCCCCCTCTCCCGCGCGCGGGCTTCAGCAGTCTCCCGCGCAGCGATGCTGGCGCCCTCTCTTGCCAGTTAATGTAACTGACAAATAAATACGTCCATCCTCGAGGTGAGACTGCTGCTGCATGGTACCTCGCGGGAAAGCAAACACAGGGGGCTGCAGGGCATGTCCCCACATTCCCCAACCTTAAATATACCCATGCGCCTGAAAGTACATGCTATGGAGGACTCTTCATGTCCTTGAGGCACGTCTTGCAGCGGAGGTCACGCCGACAGCGTCCGCGCAGTCTTCCGCGGTGTTCCGAAGGCGGCGCGAAGGTCTCCGCTGGGACGACTCGCATGGCCCGCGGACTACCGCGTCCGCAGGCCCGCGAATCGAAGGCCGGTGGGAAAACTGCAGGCCAGGATTCTGAAGTAGTCGCCAGGACAGCAGCAGCCGGAGGTGACTGCTGACTGGTCTCGCCACAACTGCCCCGGATGGATGCGGCGAACAGGAGACAGGCCGCTCCGTCGCAGCAGGTGGCAGCGAGACTATGTGCACCGGACAGCAAGCCTGGGTAGCTCCACCGGACCTGCAAAACTGCCGAAGCGCTCTCGGCGTGCCTTTAACGTAGGTCACGGGAGGGGAAATGGCATCCGCAAGGGCCTTGTGGCACAATGCCTAGCTCGCTAGCAAAACGTGTCGGCGGCTGTGCAAACGTAAAGTTCGAGTGAACAAAGCCCTTTCTTGAGTTGAACGAGACTGCTCAGTTCGTGCGAGGTTACCAAAAAAATGGGCGGGCAGCAAAGTGCGCCCCCTTTCAACACCACGGTCCGGTGGCCGTGCCTCTTCTGACGTGGTGCAGACAGCTCCGAAAAGCATTAAGCCTAACTACCACTCCGACAACGACCGTGAACACAACAAAGACCCGAAACGGGTTACGTGCGCGCAGCCGCGAGGAGACATCAGCTTTGTGGGGTGGTCCTACCCCGCTCACTGTACGAAGCAGCTTCTGAGCGGTCGGCGCCCACCGTATCGGACGGTGTCGGAGCGCCCGGTGCCGAGCTGCAATACCAGCGAGCTCGTAGCGGCACCAGTGGGTCCAGGCCACCCGGCTCCCGAAGCCGCGACTCCCAGAGTCGGAAAAGAGACAGTAGAGAAAATATATACAGAAACTCAGACAACCCACGTGGCTTCCGTACTCACTCGCTTCGGGCTCGGCAACTCCGCGGGCGTTAGGCCTCGCGCTCCCTCGATGCGGGCCAAGTGATTCTCATGAAGAAACTCCAGGGAAATCTTAATTAAAAATGTGCTGAGCATGTCGAGAAGTTCAAGCATGCTGCAGCGCAATACACCTCGCGCTCATCAAAGCATGAAAGCATGCCGAAGATCCTAGCGATCAAAATTCACTCTAGGCCTAGCACTTGTCAAGTCCGGACGAAGAGCGTTCCTCGAACCGAACCGACAGGTGTCAAATGTTCCAAGAGCGGGCCCCACGTTGGGCTGCCAGATGTGGGGTTAAGTTGGGGAGATGTAGATACGTTCTCCCCACTCGCGGCTGACACGGTTCAAAGCCGCCCTGACCCCACCCCGTGATCGCGTACGCTACCGAGCGCACGCCAACCACGGCGGGCCTTGCTCTGAAGAAACAAAGGAACGACACATTGGCTGACACAAGCAGGCATTTATTGCTACATCAACAATAACGCCAGCTAGCAACAAGGTACGCTAATTAATCAAGGTCGCCCGACTCACCAGCAAGGTTCCGAGCGAATGTTCGCCCGCGCTAGGGCAAGGGATAAATACCCCGAATGCCGCACGGGACGATATACGGGAGCGGGTCTCCCCGTTGCTTCCTCGCCCCGCTGGTGAAGAGCGGAGCCGCGAGCGACACGTCCGCTCGCGCCAACGATCCCAGCCGAAGCGCCTCATGCCCCCTCTCCCGCGCAGCGACGCTGGCGCCCTCTCTTGCCAGTTAATGTAACTGACAAGGGAATGTGTTCATCCTCGAGGTTAGACTGCTGCTGCACGGTGCCTCGCGGGAAAGCAAACACAGTGGGCTGCAGGGCAAGTAGCCACAAAACCAAACCAGTTCGTCGGAGCTAACCGGGGCGCTAAGCCTTGCGCTTAGATCGCCCGGCACAGGTGGCAACTGGCCGCAAAAACTATCTACGGCGTCTGTGAAAGTGGGGGAGCCCCACCGTCCGACACCAGAAACAAACAGCTGCGAAAAGTGACGCGTAAAAGCGTCAAAGATGAAAGCCGTGCTGCTGCTCCTGGTACCATGCGGCAAAATCACCTCCTCCACGCGGACCATTCGCGTCTCGTCGAGGCTGGCTGCCCGCACCTGTCGTATACGGTAGGGTCAGAAACTGCTCTGCCCTGTGGTAGCACCCGGCTTGCCGCACGCGAGGACTCGCAAAGTAGCGTGTGGTAGCGCGCTTTCAGTAAATTTAAATAATCGCGCATCGCGAAGGTGTGCGGCGTGCCACGATGCACGGCTCGTATGCGTGCGAGGGTGTTATTTATCTCGCGCGTGATGCGCTTTCTGCGCTGGCTTCCTTCCTGGACTAAGAGCGGTCGCCACACTACTTTTTTGTCGTCC
This sequence comes from Amblyomma americanum, assembly GCF_052857255.1. Classification (NCBI taxonomy): domain Eukaryota; kingdom Metazoa; phylum Arthropoda; class Arachnida; order Ixodida; family Ixodidae; genus Amblyomma; species Amblyomma americanum. The sequence continues at coordinate 64,440,064 of NC_135503.1, read as the reverse complement.
CAGTAGTTGGGATTGTCGTCGCCTCCTCCCGGGCCTCCCAGCGCGTGTTCAATAGCTACTACGCTCCACCAATCTGTCAGCAGACCTGGATTCATACGCCATGCGTCTAAACTCGCGGCGCCCGCGCCTGTGTCCAGTACTGCTGAGCTGACAGAGGCCGATGATCGCTAATGCGTGGGGTGCCCGGAGGAAGCGCGAGCACATCGCATGAAATCACACAGTACTCCAGTTCTCGCGGAAAGAGAAACTTCTCGAGTCGGCTAGCTGACCTTCCCCGCTCCTAGGTACCACCAATACTGTCACCGTGTAGCTTAAACCACACGTCGGTCAAAACAAAGCGAATACAAAGATCCCGTGCAGACCGAGCCCCGGCGCAGGGTCGCTCCTGGCCTGGACCACGAACATCTCGTGCGGGATCCAAAACACAGTTAAAATCACCATCAAGAAAACAAGGGTAACAGTCTAACAGAAAAGAATCTAACAAATCAAAGAAATTAGACAAATCGGAACGGCAGGCTGCTGTGTACACTACTACCGCTCTGACGTGCCTGCCACTCAAATAAAAATCGACCGCAAGTGTCCGGCCATAGACAATATAAATGCAGTTCGCGCCAGAGCGAAAGGGCTGTTAACAAAAACCACATCAACACCGCAAGAAACACAAGAAGTTCACGAAAAATAAGTATAGCACAAAACCTAGACTTAAAATCTGTGACCTCGCGTGGGCAACGTACGTTTGTTTCCTGCAGAAACAGGATGTCGACCTACATCCCTGAACATTCAGGGAGAAGAGGTCCACTAACGCCATGACGGAAATATGGGGCGTCGACCTAACAGCTACACATTTAATTTACCCCGCCATGTGCCGGGCTTGGAGCAGACTTAGCCGGGGGCGGGGCAGTGCCATCGGAGTTATCATCTGACTCCTGCCTCTCGTGCTTCCCCGCGACTTTTCCTATGTCCATTTCGTCACCGGGCTGTGCTTCGAATCCAGCGGCTGGCTCACCAACCCGCGGTGGTGGATGCACCAGTCGCCGCCTCCGTAGCGTCGGGCGCCGTTGCGGAGCTGGCACGTTGCTCGTCGTCCTCCCGGCGGCGGGGCAGGCCGTGGTCGTCCGACAGGGTGAGGGCCTAGCGCCCTCACCCTGTCGGCCTAGCGCCCTGACCCCTAGGTCAGGTCCCCCGTCAGGCGCAGTATGGAGCCACGGTCGGAAGCCCCCCCCCCCCCTCCTCCTCCGTCAGGGATGAGGCGGAATCCTCGTCCGCCGATCAAGACGGTGGTAGCGGATCGGCCGGCAATATCGGGTACCCGAAAGCGAAAAGCTCCGAGGAGCTCTCCGGCTGCACAGCGGCGGCCGAGCTGGTCAGGCTGCCTGCAGCAGCTTCTCCAGCCTGGTCCTCCAGAGGGGTGTCGGCCGGGTGGTGCTCGGCCTCGTCCTTCCGATGGGCGACGACCGTGGGGTTCACGGCCTGGTCCTCCCGGGGGGTTTCGAACGGGGGTTTCTCGGCCAGCTGCTGCGGTTGATCGCCTCCGGCTCCCTTTGGCGGCTCGGTACGAAAGGTCGCGGGCTTCCTGGTGGCAGCCGCAGCTGCATAGGAACGCGGCCGCAGGCAATCAGCCGCTGCGTGTGGTCCCCCGTGTTACCTGCATGCTGCTTGACACCCGGCCGTATCGTGGCCGAAGGCCTCGCAGCGCGAGCAACGCGGCGTGCGGCACGTTGCACTGACGTGGCCCTCCTGTGCGCAGCGGGAGCAGAACTTTCGGACCCCGCGGTAATCACATATGGTGCCGAAGCCCAGTACAGTGACGAAATTGGGCACTACCTTGCGCATCTCATGCGCACCAGCCGCTGCCAGTTGTCGAAGTGCCGCCGGCTTTTCAGGGATGGTCGGGTAATTTCGAGCACGTTGCCATAAGAGCTGAGCGCCGAGGCCAACAAGGCGTCGTCCACATAGAGAGGCAGCCCAAACACGGTGATAGTCACGGCTGCAGCACGCACACAGGTGACCGGAACAGAGGCGCCATTCACAACGAAGGCGCCCTCCTCTAACAGCTTTTGCGCCGCCGCAGTCGAGGCTACAATACAGAACCTGAAGCCGCCCTGGTGCTGGAGGGACTCCAGCCCCTTAGGGCCGACGACCGCCTCGATGCCGTGGACGATGTCGTCAGCCGAGGCCTCACTTCTCAAAAAGAAATTCAAACAGTGCGCCTTCGGGCGATGCGCACGGAGCGTCGGTCCTCTGGGGGGACCATTGGATGCCATGCTGGTGCGGGCCGGGGACCGGGATCAGCGGGTTGGACGCTTGGAGGGGGTGGGGGGCCGCAGGCAGCACATCCATTAGGCCTCGGGGTCAGCAGGGCGGTAGCGAATTCCGGGCAGCCGGTCAGAAGCCCGGTGCCGGGGCGACGATCCTGCAGGGAGGCGGGGTGGCGGGGTCCAGGGGTCCGCTACGCTCCAGGCTGGCGGGATTGCTTCTACCAGAGCCGTGTATTTCGTTCGGGAGAGTTTGGCGGTTTTTTGATCTCGCCGCCAGTCTCGCAACTGCTGCACTCATTTCTGGCAACCCATCACTTCCACCTCTCCAACGCCATTGTGTGCCGAGGCTCCCCGGTGTGCTGTGCATGCGACGGTGCTGTCAGCAGTTGTGCTTTTCTTGTGACCGACCTGCTGCACCTTTGCTGTTATTCGTGCGCTATCTACCTTGTAACACTTCGCGGACCAGCATGGAGATCGCAATGGGAGCCCGCAGCGCGGTGGGCTGCTCGAACTCGAAGAAGAAAGTGTTCGCACTTTACCGTTTCCAGCAAGGCGACAAGAACCGAGCACGGCGCCGCGTTTGGGAAGTGCGAACGAAGCGGGATCAATGGAAAGCTAATGATAACTGACGCCTTTGCGAGGTAAGTGTGAAATTTAGTCGGTGTAATTATGCCCGCATTCATTGCGTACTTGTGTGCACACCTGTTACATGCAAGTACACTTCGAGCCAGAGCAGTTTGAGCCACTTCGCAAAGGACCGAAAAAGCTGAAGTTTACCGCAGTACGGACGCTTTTTTCGCATTGCTCTGGCAAGCAGAAGTGGAAACAGCCAAAATAGGGAGAGGTAAATATGATGTGCCGTCGTTATCGCAGCTTGTTACAGCAGTGATTGCATCTTGCTTGATAAGCAAACTTTCCTTGCAGGGCATGCTTGTTGCAGTAACTCTGTGGACTCAGTTATAGTGATCTGGCTTTGCCGCTTACGGCTCAAGAGTTCTTGCGCTTAACCATTCCGGCTCTGGGTTTTTTTGTTTTAGTCGCAGATTTTTTCTCTCTGTTTTACAATGTCTAAGGCCTAATGAGAACGCAGTAAGAATTTAAAGCTCTTCGTGCAAGTAACAACTCATTTACAGTTACGGCGTCAAATTTTGACTTTTTTTTCAGTCCCCTGTTTTTCTTTAATTGCGGTATCCAAAGTGGTCCTTTTCGCATATTACACCCACTGATATCTTATGGCCACTTATAGCAAATGAGTTATGTATTTGCTGTTTTGGGAGTTGTATTCCTTGCTCTACTAGTTAAATGATCAGCTAGCCTTCTGCCATTTCCAATGCTAGTGCTAGGCTTACGCCCGTTTTGCGAGACTGCCTTCGCCTCCTTTAGCATGTCCTTTAGAAAATACACTAAATATTGGCAACACAGCCTTCAAGGTGCCTGTCAGTTTTGTGCTGTTTATTATTCCAAGTAAGAGTTAAACACCTTTCCTGCTGTTTACATCTTAGGTTTTCACTAATGTTTTGTGCTAAGTTCTCTGGATATTTAATTTATTCAGTATTCATTCAGCTACCTTTGTCTGTGTATTTACTTCAGCAGAGTACTTTCACAGTGAGCATCTCAGCTCCAAGCACTGTGCATGCCTGGAGGAGCTGATTCGGTGCAGTGCATGCTTGAAAATGTAAGATGCCACACCTATTCAGATTACGTGCGGCTTTTGGTTCTCTGAGGGCCTATTTGGTTTTCCTGTGGCATGTACTCATGCTGCAGCATTTACTCTCTGTTATAAACAAGAACTTCAATGATGTGCATTTATGCAGCCATGCCTTTGCCTGAATCTGCTTCGCCTCGAACTTGTCCATTACAGCAGGTGAGCTACCTGATTTATTTCCTTGTTTGAATCATTTCGCAGTTGCATGTTCTAATAGGTATACTGTGCATTTCAGCCGGGCAGTTCGCTCCTTCCCAATTCTGACTCTGCCTCCATGCCCGACGCCACTTCACTTCAACAGTGCCCATCTGGAGAATCAAGGAACTCCACAAGTCCTACTTGCCATGCAGTGCCGAAGTCCTCTGCTACAGTACCTCTTATAATGGATGCTTTGCCAGAGCAGTCCTTATTTGAAGAGGTAAGCTACTGTGGCTTATTAAATACCACAAAAGGTTTTTGTGTGCCTTTGTGGTATTTAGTTCATGCTTTTTAAATTCAGCAGGGGACTCCAGATGCATCTGAAGCTTCACTTCCTCCCACAGCCTTTTCGGTTCCACAGTGGCCACATCATGTGAGCCGTCTGCAGGATTTCCACTAGTATCAGTTGTTTGACTGTGGCATATAGTGACAAGCCTACTCTACACACTTCAGGTTAATTCAAGCCCAACGACCTCTTCTGCTGATTCGATTCTCATGGCTGCATCAGATCAAGAGTGCTCATCTCACAAGGTAAACTATGCAGCCCTTCTGACAGTTGTGTTCTTGTCTCTGTACAAATTATTCGAGCTGTCATGTCGTATAGTGACTGTTAGCACTTGTTCTGTCCTTCAGGCAGCCAATTTGATGCTAAGAGCATCTGCTACACTCAGTGAGTCATTGGGCACTTGTTCTAAAATTCAAGAAACCAATTCCATAGCAAGCATATCCGCTAGATCCCATGAGCCTTCATTGATTCTACCACAACAGATCTCACCTATAAAGGTAAGCCACTGTAGCTTGCATTCACATTTTCATTTCCATCACTTTCTTCCACTAATTTATGTTGTCGCTTGAGTTTGATCACTGTAAATGACCTGTAAAAATGTTTAGCAAGCGCAGTGTGCATGCTAGCCTCGTGCTCTTAAGCAGTGTAATCTGCTACCGTCTAGAGTGGATGACCACAGCAAGCAGACCACTTTTCGCGGTGTAGTATAGAGAGCCCCATTTTTGGAATGGAGTTCACCATACATAAATAATGAGGGAACTGTAATCAAAGGTGCAGGCAAGGTGGCAATGATTTGACTGACCACGCGCTTAAAATACTAGAAGAATGCCTGAACGAACATGAAATTAACGGGGCTGGCATCACTATAATTGGTCTGAAAATGGTTATTGCATATTTATTTGCTAGAATTTTTCAGACTTCAGGAAAGAAAATACAGTCAGAGGAATAAGTAATCTTCTCAGTCCTTACGCCGGCACTTTGCCCAGTCTCAGGCATTTACAAGCTACACGCCATTAAAATAGCCGCCAATGAGACTACTTTTTGGATAATAGTTTTATAAAAGCTTGTTTGAGCCTTGTGCATGCATACAATAATGGCCGTGTTTGTCCTTCGACGTATAGGTTTTCAGTCTATGCTTGGCTAAAGTAGTACTTTGGTGCCGATTTCTGCTTTATTACTGATGTACTCATAACACTTGTTTGGATTTTGATGCTTTAGAAAGTGGCAGACCTACAACGCCAGGCAAAGCGCCTGCAGAAAAATAATAATAGCCTTCTGCAAGAAAACACAAGACTCAACAAAAGCATCGAAAGAGTCTTCACTGAGGATAAAGTACGAGCCCTAGGCAGGGAGAAAAACACTGGCTGCCCGTCGTCTGCCGAAACAGTCAAGAAGGCTCTAAGACTGCACTTCGCGTGTGGCTCTACAGGCTACAACCTCCTCATTTATGATGGTCAGCCTCTGCCAGCTGAACGTACTTTACGTGAACATATGTGTTCTTATGATAGATGAAATGAAACTGCATGACAAGCTCGAGTACGACACAAGTTCACAAAGTGTGTGTGGCTTTACCACTCTCGGAAAAAAAGCAGTTGATCCTGTTTCAGCCACCCACTGCTTAGCATTCTTGGTAGGAGGTGTTTCTACACGACGGAAGCAAATGGTGGGCTACCATTTCACTGGATCATCTTTTAAAGCAACTGAATGCGCAGCTGTTGTACACGAGATAAGGAAGTGTAGTGCTATTGGACTGGATGTTGTGGATATTACTAGTGACATGGGTGCAGGGAACCGAGCTTTAGGAATGGCGTGGTGTCATACTCGACATCACACCCTGACGAGCCGTCAAAAAACGTGTACTAGCAGATGTTCCGCACATACTAAAGAACATCAGGAATCACCTCTGTAGACTACAGACCATAACGCTGCCAGAGAACATTGTTGAGGAATTTAAGTTACCAACTAATAGTGTTCACATGTGGCTTGTGACAGAATAAGTAAAACAAGAAAAGGAGAAGCCCTACAAACTGGCACCACATCTAAGTGAGGTGCATATTTCTCCAGGCCATTTTCAGAAAATGAAGGTAGCCCCCGCAGCATATTTGATGAACCACAATACTGCATGTGCAATTGAGCAGCCTGTTGATAATGGCTTGCTAAGCACCAAAGCCATAACCACAGCCTGGTTTTTTAAGCAAGTAATTAAATGGTTTGACTTGATTTGCAGTCAGCACATTGGAACTGCATTCCTCTTTCGAAACATTAAAATAGCTGATGGCTCATGGAAACCTGTGCAGACTGGTGTGCTGCTTAGCACCACTAGCGTTTTGTCACTCCAAAAAGACCGCATTAAACAGGGCTACAAATCTGTTCTCACGGCTTGCTTCGCACAGGACAGCGTTGAGAACCTCTTTTCAATGATTCGCGCAAGAAATCCAATTCCTACACCCTATCAGTGTAAGCTGGCATTTCGTGTTATCAGTGTTTCTCAGTATTTGAAGCCTGCAAAAAACTGAAGCTACGAAATTGATGACGGGGCCTTTTTTTTTGGCCGATTATCAGTCCAAGTTTCCAGACAACGTCGCAAAAGTCATGGAAGGTGCAGATGAGGTTGCCGACATTTTACCCGAGATGAGCAGCACAGAAGAGAGCGCATTCGTGTACATGGCAGGGTACCTTGCTTCATCTTTGCTGAGAAACAACACGGCATGCAACCTCTGTGAGCAGTGTATAGTAGATACAAAAAATGATGCTAAGTGCGTACAGTTCATTCGGTCCAAGTCTTATAAAGATGGTCGTCTTGCTATTCCAAGTCAGAGCCTTGTGTCCCTGTTACAGATGTGCGAAAGCATATTTGTAAAGCACGCACCTACTTTGCAGAAGCAAACCAACAGTGCCAAACGGTTGCAAGACATAATTCTGAGCTCTGCAAGTGGTGCACATTTTCCACAGTGTCACAACATTAAGGCTCACATAATACAACGTTTCATTGTCTTTCTTATCCGCATTCATTTAAAAGATCTCAGTAAGAAAGAACGTGCAAAGCAAAAGGCAGCTTTGGAAGCCAGTAAATTTGCAAGTGCGTCAACAGCCCGTAAGGCAGCACGAAAGGGCCCTTCTGGCTACGTCCTTCAGAAATGAAGTGTTATGGCAGACGAAAAACAGCAACTTGCAGCAATACGTCATAGCCCACGAGCTGCTGCATCATTTTTAGAAGTGTACTAGAAGTATGAGCTGATTGGTTCCTCACTTTAATTAAGTTGCACCCACGACGAGGATGGCATATACTGTCATCAAAATGTTTCGGCAAGCTTGTTAGTTCAGAGGCACAGAGTCTATTTATTCAGCTGTCTCAAACTTCCCTGTAAGCATTAGGACAGAATTTGTTTTTATTGAAACTGCAGTTGTACTTGTGCTATATAGATTAGAGAGTTGTTAAAGACAAATTATGAGTGGTGTGATTTTTCCATTAAAGGGAGTGTATGGCTATCTCTGAGCAGGCAGCTGGAAGGGTTTTGGTTTTGTGGTTTTATGGAGGTTTAACGTCCCAAAGCGACTCAGGCTATGAGTGACGCCGTAGTGAAGGTCTCCGGAAATTTTGACCACCTGGGGTTCTTTAACGTGCACTGACATCGCACAGTACACGTGCCTCTAGAATTTCGCCCCCATCGAAATTCGACCGCCGAGGCCAGGATCGAACCCGCGTCTTTCGGGCCGGCAGCCGAGCGCCATAACCACTCAGCCAGCGTGGCGGCTAGTTGGAAGGGGTGCAAGTCCTGCAACCTTGGTCATGTACAGGGGCTGTTTGTTAGTATTTTAGTTCATTTTTATTGAGTACACCTCATGTTTGAACCTGTTAGGTGGTTGAATACTTCGTATTTTTGTTTTCGAAATGTTTTTGCATCACACGTGAATTATGGTCCTAGAGGTTGCTTTTAGTGCGTGTGTAGCAATGCTCTTTTCAGCTGGGTTGTGTATTTCTCAGAATGATGTTATATTTTCTAATGCAGTATTCGTTTCAGTGATATTTGATATTGTGATATTTGATGGCTGTGTTTTCATTGCAGTCACTCTAAAATGCATTTAGTGAAGCTATAGAACTTGCCTTCATTTGGCATTTGTTTTCACTGACCCAGGTAAAGTCAGGTCATTTTAAACTCTGGCCACAGACAGGGGCTTCCCTTGCTCGCTCTGCACTCTGTGTATTTACATATTCCCTCGTGTGAATCATGAATCGCCAAATTATTTTTTGTTTTATTATGCTGCACGTCACTTTTTATATTTCCGTCATTTTTCTGATGCTGCATTCTTGTATTTTTTTTACATTATTCATCAGCTATGAAATTAGTGATTGCATTTACTGCTTTGTAATAGTAATGGACTGTTTTGTCTCACCCTTTTCTTATCATTAGTAATACTCCCAGTTTTTTTTATGCTGACGATTGCAAACAAACCTAAGGTTGGATTAAATTGCTATGAGGCGTTATTTTTTAAACGCAATGTAAACGGGATAGATGTAAATGACAGTCAGAGCTACTAACTGAGCGCAATGCTGCATAAAATGCTCACAATAGAGAAAATACACATACTGTTAGCACTTCAGTTAATGCACAAGCACTTCAGTTATTGCACACACTTCCTAGCTGCGAATTGTGTGTGAAATTCTGTTGGTTCAGATCAGTTTTTTTATGGAATGTTTTTGTTAAAGTCATATAGATCCTTATCACGCCCTGCAGACATAACTCACATCTGTGTTTTGCAGAACTGTAAAACACCACTTAAGCAGCCAGTGTGCCAGCTTTTCAAGAACTATGAGACAACATGGGCACTTTCAGTAGCCTTACAAACTGGCTTGTCTAAATCAGCTTCTCGTTACCAGTTCCAAATATTTGATGATGACTGAGAATTTTTATGGTGCAAGGGCACTTCCATTGGGATAACTAACGCTATGGCACAAAATTTTTGTCTTCTCAAGATGGGGTCAACGAACCATTTCCCAAGCATTTCACCCTGACAAAGCCGAGCACCAGGCGAGAGGGAAAGCTTGTGCCCCTTGTATCACCAGTTGGTACCTGGTGGCACTGGGGATCGAACCCTGCACATCCTGCATGCGGGCCGGATTCTCAAACCACTAGGCCATAGTTGTGATAGCAAAAATTTTAACTTTCTTGTACTTTATCCCGGGATTATGAGTAATTGTTTTTAAACACGCGTTTAGCCAGGCATCTGTAGCACTGAAGATCATGGAGAAAACTCGTAGAGGAAGAAATATTGAGCTTGCGGCTTCATATAAAGTCCGAGGGGAATTCCTGAATTTTAGAAATAAACTTGAATGCTGATAAGCCAAAGCCAGGTCTTATCAGGATATACATCAACCTCCGCGCTTTGTATGGTGGTCATGTTCGTGATATCTGTGTTACATCACGGATTGTGCAGTCTTTAGCATGTGCCTTTCTTTGTAAGAATTATGCATAAAAAATTTTGCATTGAATGTCTTGTAAACATAAGCGAAAATTAATCGCATGGGTGTTCTTTTCGTCTTTTTTTGTTTTGTCCTTTCATTACCAATGGTTCCATTGAAATGTATAACGTTACCTTGCCTCTCTGCTTTTTAATTCGCTGTATAATTAGAGGACCACGTGCATACTTTACTCATTAACCCCCCCCCCTTGTGTAATGCCGAACCCAGGACCCTTAGGAAACAATAAATGATGTTTTTATTGTTTGACCTCCTTTTTTATTCCACTGTAATTATGTGTCATAGTGTTTTGTTTTCGGAATTTTGTTAAATAGCTCTTACACCTTCAGATGATGCTTAAGCGTATGTAGCAATAAAATATTTCTATGTGACTTTGTTTCATTACTGCAGTATACTCTAGTTCAGCACTTATAATCTTTTGATAGGAGGTGATGCTTTGGAAACTTGTGTACCTAAAGGTATTTAAACGAAAACAAGTGTCTCCAAGCTCATCTTAACTTGCTTAAAAGCTGAAATTTATAACTACAAGCTTGTCCAGAGTCCAGAATGCATCCTGGCGTTGAATGAAACAATCTCGGCACAAGTGCTGTACTTTACTCAAGCACAGTTGATTCTGGCGCAGCCATGGAATAGCCTCCTTTTTTACGCCTTGCCGTTGTCCCCTCCTTCCTCCTTTCGGCCACTTGTTGAACGGCCTTCAAGGAGTTTAAATAGATGATTAGGCAAACTGTCATTCTAAGACACGCATTAGTCATAAATATGACAAAAATTACCAAGTGATAGGACCACAGAATCTAACAGTACCAGTTGAGAACAAATTGCAAATCATTTTTTTTTACCGGCCAATAAACAAGTGTAACCATGTGGCTTCCAAAGGTACCAGCCAAAATCACGATTCTTTACTGGCCCTGATGTTATGGGTCAGTCAGTTTTTTTTGTCATTTGTACTTTTTGACGACCTCTTGCCAGGGCCCCTCACTGAGCCTGTTTAAATATTGAAAAAGGTGCATACATCGCAGGTTTGTTCACGAAGACCAATCGATTGATAAACGCCCTATCACTGTCTCACTGCACACTAGCAAATAATAGGGGCGGGGGGGGGGGGGGGGGCTGGGCTGACACTCACCCAGGTAAATCATGTTATATTTTTGTCAGTAAGAAACGCCACTTCACTTTTTCACTGGCCAGCACTGAAAGCTTAATAAGCACACAAAAAAACTCCCAGCCGTATTTCGTGACGCTGTCAGGCGAGAAATGAGAGGACAGTTAAGCTGAACGAATAAATAGTTCCATCAATACAATTTAACACCAAATTTAAATAAGTGTCCGACATAACGAAATGCCGCACGTACGATACCTAAGCGCCTAAAAAATTTTCATTTCGTTTATGCGGTTAAAATAAAATAAACTCTGGCTGTGCAGAAAGCTGGCACACACCGAATTGCAGGGCACAACTGCAGATCTAGCGCGAACCAGAACCGCAACACTGAGTGCGTTGGCACTCGCCCATGCAATCCTGCCCTTGAAGCATGTTAAACTCGGCTTCTGTAAGACTACCTTTCTGTGGATGTTCAAATACGCACGTTATTTGCGGTTATTTTCTTCTGTAAAAGTTTGCCAGAGGCGCAGCGCTAGCACGCCCGCCAAGGCGAGCTTCGGGAGCCTCGGCACAAAATGGCGGATAGCACCGCCGCTAAATTTGGATGGCTGTTGGCCCCGCCCCTCCGCCGAACTCTACGAAGGGAATATACGGCTCTGGCTTCTATGAAGACCGGCAGCCTGTTCCGTTACGGGACCGCTATATATCTATACATTCGTTCCGCCATATATGCTCCCACAATAAGGGGCACCCATCCGGACACACTTGTGCACCGAATTTGGTAGGCAAATAAAGACCTTTGGGTTGTGGTATAGAAATAAAACCACAGTTAAGTAATAGATAAACGTTGTATTCACATGAAATGAGGGGCTCGGAAGCCAACAGTCACCGAAACCAAGGTGCATAGAGGCAAGCTTCTATTTTTTAATTTGTAGTGCCAGACAATAGGTTTAAAGAAAATCACTTACAAAGCAGCACAATAAACAACCATGCCGCCGGTGGGATCCGAACCCACGACCTCCGAATATTGCGTCTGCTGCTCTACCAACTGAGCTACGGCGACGGCTGTCCAATCTGCTGCTCTCGTGGGTATTTATGTTTACTGCGTGTGAGCGAGCCTTGAGAGTGTTCACCAGCGCCACCCTCGACCATAGCGGCGGACGTAGCACGTCCTGTAATACCGCGAGCGTGACGTAGAACGTCATCTAACGGAGAGGGCGGAAACTGTGCGAGAGCCTTCTTATGCTACCTATGGCATCAAGACTGCCAGAACCGAGACCCTCGTTAAGCTATTAGCAGACAAGTTAAAGGAAATGAGGGGCCCGTTTGACAAATTTATGAAGGGAGCCAACAGTCACCGAAACCAAGGTGCATAGGGGAACGTTAATTTTATTATTATTTTTTTAATGTGTTATGCTTATCAGTGGGAGAATAATACTTAGATTAATAAATTGCTTAAAGAAAATTACTTATAAAGCAGCAGAAAAAACAACCATGCCGCCGGTGGGATCCGAACCCACGACCTCCGAATATCGCGTCCGGTGCTCTTACCAACTGAGCTACGGCGACGGCTGTCCAATCTGCTGCTCTCGTGGGTATTTATGTTTACTGCGTGTGAGCGAGCCTTGAGAGTGTTCACCAGCGCCACCCTCGACCATAGCGGCGGACGTAGCACGTCCTGTAATACCGCGAGCGTGACGTAGAACGTCATCTAACGGAGAGGGCGGAAACTGTGCGAGAGCCCTCTTATGCTACCTATGGCATCAAGACTGCCAGAACCGAGACCCTCGTTAAGCTATTAGCAGACAAGTTAAAGGAAATGAGGGGCCCGTTTGACAAATTTATGAAGGGAGCCAACAGTCACCGAAACCAAGGTGCATAGGGGAACGTTAATTTTATTATTATTTTTTTAATGTGTTATGCTTATCAGTGGGAGAATAATACTTAGATTAATAAATTGCTTAAAGAAAATTACTTATAAAGCAGCAGAAAAAACAACCATGCCGCCGGTGGGATCCGAACCCACGACCTCCGAATATCGCGTCCGGTGCTCTTACCAACTGAGCTACGGCGACGGCTGTCCAATCTGCTGCTCTCGTGGGTATTTATGTTTACTGCGTGTGAGCGAGCCTTGAGAGTGTTCACCAGCGCCACCCTCGATTATAGCGGCGGACGTAGCACGTCCTGTAATACCGCGAGCGTGACGTAGAACGTCATCTAACGGAGAGGGCGGAAACTGTGCGAGAGCCCTCTTATGCTACCTATGGCATCAAGACTGCCAGAACCGAGACCCTCGTTAAGCTATTAGCAGACAAGTTAAAGGAAATGAGGGGCCCGTTTGACAAATTTATGAAGGGAGCCAACAGTCACCGAAACCAAGGTGCATAGGGGAACGTTAATTTTATTATTATTTTTTTAATGTGTTATGCTTATCAGTGGGAGAATAATACTTAGATTAATAAATTGCTTAAAGAAAATTACTTATAAAGCAGCAGAAAAAACAACCATGCCGCCGGTGGGATCCGAACCCACGACCTCCGAATATCGCGTCCGGTGCTCTTACCAACTGAGCTACGGCGACGGCTGTCCAATCTGCTGCTCTCGTGGGTATTTATGTTTACTGCGTGTGAGCGAGCCTTGAGAGTGTTCACCAGCGCCACCCTCGACCATAGCGGCGGACGTAGCACGTCCTGTAATACCGCGAGCGTGACGTAGAACGTCATCTAACAGAGAGGGCGGAAACTGTGCGAGAGCCCTCTTATGCTACCTATGGCATCAAGACTGCCAGAACCGAGACCCTCGTTAAGCTATTAGCAGACAAGTTAAAGGAAATGAGGGGCCCGTTTGACAAATTTATGAAGGGAGCCAACAGTCACCGAAACCAAGGTGCATAGGGGAACGTTAATTTTATTATTATTTTTTTAATGTGTTATGCTTATCAGTGGGAGAATAATACTTAGATTAATAAATTGCTTAAAGAAAATTACTTATAAAGCAGCAGAAAAAACAACCATGCCGCCGGTGGGATCCGAACCCACGACCTCCGAATATCGCGTCCGGTGCTCTTACCAACTGAGCTACGGCGACGGCTGTCCAATCTGCTGCTCTCGTGGGTATTTATGTTTACTGCGTGTGAGCGAGCCTTGAGAGTGTTCACCAGCGCCACCCTCGACCATAGCGGCGGACGTAGCACGTCCTGTAATACCGCGAGCGTGACGTAGAACGTCATCTAACGGAGAGGGCGGAAACTGTGCGAGAGCCCTCTTATGCTACCTATGGCATCAAGACTGCCAGAACCGAGACCCTCGTTAAGCTATTAGCAGACAAGTTAAAGGAAATGAGGGGCCCGTTTGACAAATTTATGAAGGGAGCCAACAGTCACCGAAACCAAGGTGCATAGGGGAACTTTAATTTTATTATTATTTTTTTAATGTGTTATGCTTATCAGTGGGAGAATAATACTTAGATTAATAAATTGCTTAAAGAAAATTACTTATAAAGCAGCAGAAAAAACAACCATGCCGCCGGTGGGATCCGAACCCACGACCTCCGAATATCGCGTCCGGTGCTCTTACCAACTGAGCTACGGCGACGGCTGTCCAATCTGCTGCTCTCGTGGGTATTTATGTTTACTGCGTGTGAGCGAGCCTTGAGAGTGTTCACCAGCGCCACCCTCGACCATAGCGGCGGACGTAGCACGTCCTGTAATACCGCGAGCGTGACGTAGAACGTCATCTAACGGAGAGGGCGGAAACTGTGCGAGAGCCCTCTTATGCTACCTATGGCATCAAGACTGCCAGAACCGAGACCCTCGTTAAGCTATTAGCAGACAAGTTAAAGGAAATGAGGGGCCCGTTTGACAAATTTATGAAGGGAGCCAACAGTCACCGAAACCAAGGTGCATAGGGGAACGTTAATTTTATTATTATTTTTTTAATGTGTTATGCTTATCAGTGGGAGAATAATACTTAGATTAATAAATTGCTTAAAGAAAATTACTTATAAAGCAGCAGAAAAAACAACCATGCCGCCGGTGGGATCCGAACCCACGACCTCCGAATATCGCGTCCGGTGCTCTTACCAACTGAGCTACGGCGACGGCTGTCCAATCTGCTGCTCTCGTGGGTATTTATGTTTACTGCGTGTGAGCGAGCCTTGAGAGTGTTCACCAGCGCCACCCTCGACGATAGCGGCGGACGTAGCACGTCCTGTAATACCGCGAGCGTGACGTAGAACGTCATCTAACGGAGAGGGCGGAAACTGTGCGAGAGCCCTCTTATGCTACCTATGGCATCAAGACTGCCAGAACCGAAACCCTCGTTAAGCTATTAGCAGACAAGTTAAAGGAAATGAGGGGCCCGTTTGACAAATTTATGAAGGGAGCCAACAGTCACCGAAACCAAGGTGCATAGGGGAACGTTAATTTTATTATTATTTTTTTAATGTGTTATGCTTATCAGTGGGAGAATAATACTTAGATTAATAAATTGCTTAAAGAAAATTACTTATAAAGCAGCAGAAAAACGGGCCCCTCATTTCCTTTAACTTGTCTGCTAATAGCTTAACGAGGGTCTCGGTTCTGGCAGTCTTGATGCCATAGGTAGCATAAGAGGGCTCTCGCACAGTTTCCGCCCTCTCCGTTAGATGACGTTCTACGTCACGCTCGCGGTATTACAGGACGTGCTACGTCCGCCGCTATGGTCGAGGGTGGCGCTGGTGAACACTCTCAAGGCTCGCTCACACGCAGTAAACATAAATACCCACGAGAGCAGCAGATTGGACAGCCGTCGCCGTAGCTCAGTTGGTAAGAGCACCGGACGCGATATTCGGAGGTCGTGGGTTCGGATCCCACCGGCGGCATGGTTGTTTTTTCTGCTGCTTTATAAGTAATTTTCTTTAAGCAATTTATTAATCTAAGTATTATTCTCCCACTGATAAGCATAACACATTAAAAAAATAATAATAAAATTAACGTTCCCCTATGCACCTTTATTTCGGTGACTGTTGGCTCCCTTCATAAATTTGTCAAACGGGCCCCTCATTTCCTTTAACTTGTCTGCTAATAGCTTAACGAGGGTCTCGGTTCTGGCAGTCTTGATGCCATAGGTAGCATAAGAGGGCTCTCGCACAGTTTCCGCCCTCTCCGTTAGATGACGTTCTACGTCACGCTCGCGGTATTACAGGACGTGCTACGTCCGCCGCTATGGTCGAGGGTGGCGCTGGTGAACACTCTCAAGGTTCGCTCACACGCAGTAAACATAAATACCCACGAGAGCAGCAGATTGGACAGCCGTCGCCGTAGCTCAGTTGGTAAGAGCACCGGACGCGATATTCGGAGGTCGTGGGTTCGGATCCCACCGGCGGCATGGTTGTTTTTTCTGCTGCTTTATAAGTAATTTTCTTTAAGCAATTTATTAATCTAAGTATTATTCTCCCACTGATAAGCATAACACATTAAAAAAATAATAATAAAATTAACGTTCCCCTATGCACCTTGGTTTCGGTGACTGTTGGCTCCCTTCATAAATTTGTCAAACGGGCCCCTCATTTCCTTTAACTTGTCTGCTAATAGCTTAACGAGGGTCTCGGTTCTGGCAGTCTTGATGCCATAGGTAGCATAAGAGGGCTCTCGCACAGTTTCCGCCCTCTCCGTTAGATGACGTTCTACGTCACGCTCGCGGTATTACAGGACGTGCTACGTCCGCCGCTATGGTCGAGGGTGGCGCTGGTGAACACTCTCAAGGCTCGCTCACACGCAGTAAACATAAATACCCACGAGAGCAGCAGATTGGACAGCCGTCGCCGTAGCTCAGTTGGTAAGAGCACCGGACGCGATATTCGGAGGTCGTGGGTTCGGATCCCACCGGCGGCATGGTTGTTTTTTCTGCTGCTTTATAAGTAATTTTCTTTAAGCAATTTATTAATCTAAGTATTATTCTCCCACTGATAAGCATAACACATTAAAAAAATAATAATAAAATTAACGTTCCCCTATGCACCTTGGTTTCGGTGACTGTTGGCTCCCTTCATAAATTTGTCAAACGGGCCCCTCATTTCCTTTAACTTGTCTGCTAATAGCTTAACGAGGGTCTCGGTTCTGGCAGTCTTGATGCCATAGGTAGCATAAGAGGGCTCTCGCACAGTTTCCGCCCTCTCCGTTAGATGACGTTCTACGTCACGCTCGCGGTATTACAGGACGTGCTACGTCCGCCGCTATGGTCGAGGGTGGCGCTGGTGAACACTCTCAAGGCTCGCTCACACGCAGTAAACATAAATACCCACGAGAGCAGCAGATTGGACAGCCGTCGCCGTAGCTCAGTTGGTAAGAGCACCGGACGCGATATTCGGAGGTCGTGGGTTCGGATCCCACCGGCGGCATGGTTGTTTTTTCTGCTGCTTTATAAGTAATTTTCTTTAAGCAATTTATTAATCTAAGTATTATTCTCCCACTGATAAGCATAACACATTAAAAAAATAATAATAAAATTAACGTTCCCCTATGCACCTTGGTTTCGGTGACTGTTGGCTCCCTTCATAAATTTGTCAAACGGGCCCCTCATTTCCTTTAACTTGTCTATATATATATATATATATATATATATATATATATATATATATATATATATATATATATATATATATATATATATATATATATATATATATATAGTGCACAACGATTACAGAAGTTACAAGTAAGATGACAATCGTTGCGATAAATCATGAAATATAACCTTCAATAACCGTTATAAAACTGTCAGTGCTATTTATGCTATCATGTGATGCCGGTAAGTTATTGCATTCTTTGCTGGTCCGCGGCAGGAGCCAATATGATTAGATGCCTATAGTGAAGTGTGGAATGTTAACTTTAAGGCGGTGGTTAAGACGAGAAGAAATGTACGTAGGCGGTTGGACCAAAAGTGAACGTAAGTATGAGTTGTGATAAAATATTTTATGAAAAGACACAGGCGAAATAATTTTTTGCGGTTCGACAACGATGGGAGCTGTAGGAACGCTTTAATCTTAGTTACGGTGGCACTCCTTTCATACTTGCTAAGTATCAATCGGGCTGATCTATTCTTTATTGGTTCAAGGGACTGCGTGAGGGTGACAAGCTCGGGATTCCACACCGATGATGCGTATTCCCGCTGCGGGCGAATGTGAGCTGTGTAAAATAAATTTTTTAGCTATGATGGTGCCAGAGAAAAATTGCAGCGAATGTATCCCAGTCTGCGACTTGTCTTACAGGTTACGTGATCAATACGTGCTTTCCAAGATAGATTACTTGCTACGTGAACTCTTCGGTACTGACATGACGATACTCTTTCTAATGGAATATTATTAAGCAGACCGGTGTGAGTAATCACGTTATCACGGGATAATCTCGTAGATTTATATTTCCTGATGTTTAATTTCATGCACCATGTAATACACCACTCAGACACCCCTTGATATTCATTTCAATAGCCAGAGTGTCCGAGTGGTTATTTTGCGATATACTACGCAGTCATCCGCAATTAACTTTTAAGAGCGAAAAAAAATGGCCAGGCTTAGCTTGGTTAAGCCAAGTATGCGTTGCATATCTCGATGGAGTTCCATGCTGCTCCGTTGACTCGATAGGCTATTGACTCGATCGCCATTGAAACTGCCCGTGTAGCAGCGCTCGATCGCCTTTGAGTCGATAGTCTATCGGTTCGAGGGCCCTCGAAATGCCCGTGTGACAGGGGTATAAGACTGTCCCGGCGAAGGAGCGCAGCTCTTTTATACATATGCCGTGACGTCAATCATAGAGCAGCGCCCCTAGCGGGAGGAGCGGGAGTCAGGTGGTGGCTGCGCCCGCGCGCGACCGCGCCAGTTGGGGCCCAGCTTTTCCTCCGGCTGTCGTGACGTCACGTCACGTGGTCTGGTGGCTGCCCGGCAGTGCCAAAGGGCTGAACTGAGTGATTGCAATATGCAACGCATAAAATACTACAGACTAAGCCAGGTGACTCTGAAGAACTCCCAGTTGGTATCGCTGGGCAAGGACAGTCCGTATCTCTAAAAAGCTTGGTTTTATTTAGCTCGGACACCTGGTATAGTATGGTAGGGGCCATCGCAACACATACAGAAACGTAGGCTTAAAGTGCACAAGAACAAAACAAAACTTTCTCAAATAATGCACAGGGCTTAACTGCTAGAGAAATATTAAATACAGACGGATTTGTTGTAAAACGGCAAAAATATAACAATAACAAAACTTCTGAACCCGCATGCACAATGCTTCTTGAATGCAAGTGTCAACAAGCATGAACGAGGGTTAACTCATATAATAAACCCGCAGAATGGCGTCAAGAACCTTAAAATAAAGGTGTCCTGGCTATTTTCTTTCGTCCGAAAAAGCATTTACTAAGGTTGATTTTGATACAATCAGAGAAACGTTAGATTTAATTGAAATCCGGAACCACGCTAGTTCACGTAAAGTGTACATCCCATCAGCATAATTCGTGCAAAAATAGGCAGAAATGACACAAGAATGGTTCAGAAAGAAAATCTATGTATATAGCCTTAATAGGTTACATAAAGTAATTTCGTATAGTGAAAACGTCAGCAACCATGCGCGCCCTGCGCAACACAGCCTGGAGAAAACAGAAATAAATGTTTATTCTCTCTCTTATGCATATAGACAGGCAGCCACAGCAGAATAAAAAAGAAATTATCAATCCAAAGAAGAAAACAGAAGTTATCAATCACAGATGTTGTCACTCAGAGGGCACAGCCTTTTTATTGTTATTCACTGTTGGTCGCAAAATGTTTTCGGAGGATTTGTCCAGCGTTAAAAATACTGGATGGCTCAAACGTCTATAATCCCAGCTGCCTGTTATATGCTAGGAAAACAACGGGGAAGGGAGTATGAAACATATATATTTATATTAGCCTGGCGCCAATCTGTAATGCATTTGGCGAGCGACCGGTATATAGCTCTTCTGCATCCTGTTCGGCAGTGCTTGGATAGTGACCTGACATCACAAAATCGAATCTGCTTTGAGCCCTTTCAAAAAACTCTGAAGGTTCACTGATGGTGTGCGCTTGAACGAGAGTAAATGTGTCATAATTATTTGCCGGCTTAATAAATGAGCAACAAATCATCTGCCACCTCATAAATCGCACGTTTTAAATTTTTACTAGAAACAATCATGAATTAACCGGATATTTTTTCATTAGCATTGCACAGGGGGGGGGGGGGGGGTCGAATCCTATTATGTTCGTCAGCTTTTGCATGTTCGCGGCCGTTACGATTGTGAAAAACTAGGCGACGGCAACAAAACGTCCCTTATTGTCCCATGATTACGTGTTCGTGGCTCGGACTAAAGGAGGCGTGATAGCGAGCAGTGCGCCTCATATAACCGTCAGGAGCACTGTCACACTCCACCAGCGCCTTCATCAGAAATATACCTAAAATCAGCCACCTGCATGAACTTAGCGTAAAGTCAACACCAGTCTGAAACCTAAACAATTCCCCACATCAGAAATATACCTAAAATCAGCCACCTGCATGAACTTAGCGTAAAGTCAACACCAGTCTGAAACCTAAACAATTCCCCAACTATGAACCATATATTCATCATAATTAGCATCATCAGAAATCGCGTCATCGTCATGCCGGCATAAGCCTATGGAGAAGAAGAAGAAATTGACCTTATCGCTATGTTGATCGTGTGCCGGTGGTCCCAGTGATGGAAAGTGCCTCCCTGGTATTCAGCAGTGGCCGTCTGGGCAAGGGCAGCATGGTGGCCTCCTTCTTCATACTTACCCTGGCCCTAGTCACGCTTACCGTCGCAGCGATCGTCCTCTTCACAGCCTTCAAGGGCTGGAACAGCCTGGCAGTTCGCCGGCAGCTTCGCGCACTGGGCCCACTAGTCGCCATGGGTGAGACGAATCTTCCAGTCACGTGGGAACAACAGATGTACTGGGCTTTTACGGACAGAACAGGGTGCGTTCCATGGCTTGGAGATTCATCCTGACACGTTTTTTTTTTTTTTAATCGAGCCACAACATTGAGTTCCAGTTTTGTTCAGTCAGTCGCAGGATGCCATGCAGACACACACTCTCCTGTACGTACTTACCCTCTGTACACTGAGAGTTACTGTTGATTTTACAGAACTGATACGCTTCGTTAACAACTAAATAGCTTAATCACTGCTCCCTCTGTGCGATCTTTGATCCGTGAACGACTTAAACATTGCCGTTCAGTTGCAGTAGCTCTAGGTGCCCACATTTTCGGCGCCATATTACCGCTATGCTGCGGCTAACTTCTGTCATTTCGTATCGCGACTATTCAACTTAAAATAAAGAGTATGCTGGCAGAGTCATCGTGGGTAAGACATCATATGTCTATAGTGCGCTTGATATGCGCAGTGATATAAATAACTGCAATAAATGTAATTACAATATCAAGCGATCATTCCTACGATGACTTTGAAAGGTATGTGTCATGGCTTTTTTTTTTACTTAAAGAATTAAGTCAGTCGCTCATATTCAAAATTTCCTCGACCACGTAACCAGTTGCCTTTCATACTATTAACGATGCGGCGATCCGATATACTGGTTTCTGCGTGGTAAATAAATAAAGATTTTGTCGCAAGAACCAAGTGTGCTTATACTGCAGCGATAACGAAGATTAGAAGTTGGAGATGTGCCTAAATACTTTTATTTTATACTAACTGATTAGGATTAAAATTAATCAAGTGGCACTCTTTATTAACTAAAATTATTCTGCCTACACGAGTTTCTGCAGCGTACATTAAAAGCAACATATTAGTTTAATAGGAAGACGGAGGTCAGTTGACGGCTCATATAGCCTAAAAGCTGTTGTCATCAATATAGAGATAACAAGACGTCCGATGCCCACTCCTGGGCGCTTTAATGAGCCAACAGTGCTTATTTTGTAGCTTTTTATCGCATACATTTTTAATTCTGCGAAAGTGATAAGACAACCTATTTTTTTACAGACATTTGCCCACGTAAACTGAGCTCTACAATTTGCAGTTGAACAAGGCTATATTGTAAGGCAAAACTGTCGGAACTGATTGCTGTTGGGCCGCGTATGACGTTGACGAAAAACATTAATGTCAGAGATATGTTCTAGACAGCTTTTAATCGACCTTTGAAACGGCTTTCATCGAGGGTAAAAGAAGCGGAAGACTGATACATATTGCGTTACCTATCATCGAAACATTTCCGTATAGCTTAGGTAGCACCAGATATATTGGATTAGAAACGACCCTCATCCTCCGGAAGGCTCCCTGGAAGGGAAATTTTTTCTGCTACAATACAAAACTGAAAAGTTCGAGTGGACAAGTCGAGATTGGCCTAAGCAAGCTGCTGTCTGTTGGCTATGGGCGTTAGTAATTTTGTGTCCGCGGTGAAATATTAGTGAATAACCAATAAAATTTCCACTCTCCACCCAAATTGAAGAGGAGACGCAGCAAAACGTCACTTAAAATAAGAACCGCAAAATAGCAGTGTCTTCTCGTCTTAGTTTATTCCACAAGCTAATAATAACATCATAATCTCCTGGATTGGTACAGCTACTAAGACTGTTGTCGCAGTACACTGCGATAATTTTGCAGGGCAGCTTTAATAATGGAAGGCATTCAAAGTTTCAATAACTGCTTTAAGTAAAATATGTTCTTTCAATAGATATACTGCTTCGTAACCACCACTATATGGATATTTTTCAGGAGAGCCCAAGGTCATCGGTAGCCGGCGAAGCAAAAAGGACTCCTCTACTCCTGCTGATCACACGCATCGACGTATCCCGATCATGTTGTCCTCCGAAAACAATGCAATGGTGCATGAAAATTTCGTTTCACATCTTAATTCTGCAATGGGTTCCAATCGGCCGTCATCCCTTGAGGACACTGCAAATATTAAGAGCAGTTCTTTGCCTTCTGGTTTTGGTTCCCCCGGAAGGCCGCAGAGGTATTCAACGCTTGTGCCAACGACAGAGCAGTACCTCTCTAACTCCAGCACAGGAACTACGCCACTGAAGTTACCAACAAAAACGAGGCCAGAGATTCTTGTCACTAAGACCGACATATTGGAAGGAGCTCACTACAATTCCAGCCAAAGCGACGAGCCTTCGAGAACTCAAGAAAATCCCCAACCTTTATTCCTAACTAGCGCTTCACCTCCATCGAACTCTGATACTTCGCCCCCGACCTTCGACGGCGTTGCTCGGGTTCGCGTTCCTCCCCATCTCAGCGATGGTTCAGAATGGGAATTGCGAATGGTCTCTGTTTTTCCGGATGCCAACCTTATAGGCGGCGATGGATTTTTCATGGGCGCAAACGGCAGCTCTCAGCGGCATCACAATCACAGTGGGTTAGGACAGCGTCCGATCTTCGTGCCTGAGAATCCAGCGCACACGCACAAGATGTATGTCGGCGGTGCGTCAACCAGAGTAGAAGAATCTAAAGCACCAGCTGCTCCAAGTGCGTTCCACACACCAACCACAATAAAACTGTTTAGTACTGAGAATCCACCAAGTCCAACTTTCTCTGTCATAACAAAGAGCACGGGTAAAATTATAAGGAGTGGACAGCCTACAAAAAACTGGGAAAATGGTGACGTCTTTATTATTCGCTCCAGGACCTCAATGCCAACAGAACCTTTCCAGAGGCCCCACAGACACGATTTCTCGGGTGAACTGTCACAGAACACAACGGAAAATAAAACAGAAGCTGCGGCTATAAATCATCACAAATCGCACGTTGGAGGCTCCGCAGCACGGGATCCCGCAAATGCTGAGCGACGTGCACGAAACCACGAAAGTCACGTCCCTCGTTTCGTAAAACTGAGCAAGCCTGCCGCAGCAACGATGTTAACAGCCTCCGCACCCGCGCCGGATTCCTTTACGAAGAACAGCAAATCCCCACCAACTGAGAGTACATTACCAGCAACAGCGAAAACATTACAACCACGATCGGACCTGATTCCTACTGTAACTGAAGAGACGACAGCTAGCGATGGGGACGAGCGTGAGCCGTTCACAGAAGAAAGTGAGCCAGAAGATGAACCGGAAATGAATATTAAGGCAACCAGCTTGCACAACTACTACCGTACTCGTTCACGTGTCACCCGAAGAATGAGCCACAAAAGAAACGCTCATAAGGACGTGACGCACAAAAGTCATCTCCGTAAGATAAACATCAAGGAGAAACCGAAAGCCAGAGGGAGTAACCGTTCTCCAGCTGGACTGCAGGAAACAAACCAAAATGAAAGCGCCACCACTGCAGGATCACCCAGGGGACCTGCCCAACCCTCTTACACCTCAGTGTTTCCGAATGAGAAGCATCCTTCGTTCCCTTCAGTGTCACCGGTAGCACGAAGTGTGGCAACTAGCACTAACGATGATGATTTCATGGCGTTCACAAGCTGGGACTTTACCACGCACGTTGACACAGACTCGCGTATTAAAGGTCGCGTGCCTCCTCTTTATAACTGGGCTGGATAGAAACTCAGTGAACCGGGCATTTAGTTCATGTGTTTACGGTTCTTTGACTGTATACAACATTGCCAGGTAAAAACAAAAAACAGGACAGCTCTATTCACAGTGCTCTTCATATGTCGATGCTTTCTTATTTCGTCGGTGGCTTACAGCATTCTCTTTACTTCGCGGATTTGGTTTCTTCGGCGCATCAGTATTTTTGTATTCAAGTTACAAAGTTGCATGCCTTCCTCGTGTTTTTGTTACTTTTGTCGCATTTAGCAGTAAGATTCTGTGTGTATCAGCTTTCAGAGTTACGGTAGTGAAATAGGCTTACAGGATTAGAGGTGTGGTGCATATTATTTCAAGCAATAAACAAAATGAACAGAATGCGTTAAGATCTCGTACTGCTTACGAATGCAAGGGGCTTGAAACCTCTTTATTACTCACGCTATATCAAACTTTAAAGACAATTACTCTACCTAATGTTGACCAGATTACGCAAATTTCAACTCTTGAACAGGTAAGCAGCTTCTTTTATGCCAATTCGCGGGGCAGTCTAGCGCGCTCTGCTTTCGAGTTTTAAAAGAAAATGCTTCCTGCATGCCGATTCCCGGCTGTACTTTGCTGCTTGTGGCTAATCCATTCCTTGGGGAAATTGCATCCCTAAAAACATGTAAATTTTTCACTTTCCAGAGACACTACAGCAATAACAAGAGTGTTTGTCATATCAGGAACTTCAAAATATATACTTAATACGCACAGTAGCCATATTCTAGGTTAGTAGCCGTTGTAAAAATGTTCCGATTTCTTGCCTCATCCTGCAAAAAAAAATTAGCGACCGCCGATTCTCAGCACGCTCTGCTGCTTACATACTACACAGTCATTCTGCGAAAACACATTCACCATCACCGTCCAAAAGAGAGTGTGTGCCCTGAATGTGTCTGTGCCCTGAATCACATTTTTTCCGACGCTCATGTTTGTTCCAGCGGGTTTGGACTGACTGGATTCATTGGGGGGGTCTCAGCTTCAGAGGCTGCCTAACTCAGTCCGCTCGGAGCTCTGGGAGCGTCACGATTACTGTTTTCATGAACCTCCTGATAATGCGGTATCTTGAAGCAAGATAGCGCAAACACACTCGAAAAACAGTACGGGATCAAATTCTATGCTAAAATCAAAAAGTTTTGTGCCGAAACGAGTGAAACGATTCAGGAAGCCTACGATGATTCCTCTTTATTGTATTCTTAACTTTATATGAAGACTAGCTTTAACTGCGCGTCATCTAATGTTATCTTCATACTACAAAGCCCCTCTTCTAAGTAATTATCCAGAGAAGCCGGGCAATTAATAAGCGTGACACATTAGATGATCGTCGAGCTTATACAGCAAGGAACGCACAGATGCCAGTGTCGGAAAATTTTAATCAACGTGGTCACAACTTCGATGAACTTAACACTGTTCATTCTTCAGTAAAGCTTCCAATCTACAAGGAACAGAAAATTCAAAGGGGCGTTCCTAATCCACCAATTTAAAAACTTTCAACAAGCACAGATCAACAAATGCCGAGGAAGCTTATAATCTCTCATCTACAATCTGTCACTGGCGAAATTCTTTTAAAGAGGTCATGCACATGGTTATAGCATTTAAGAGTTCTTCATAACACCGCTTTATCGTTTCTTTCTACATAGCCTACCGCTTCGACCCGTCCTTCTCTCCCTCAATCGCTTTTTTTCCTCTTTTCTCAGCCGTTTCATCAAGCCTGTTGGCGGCTTGATGAAACGAAAAAACAGCGTAGGGATGTACTTGTGACATCCTACACAGATTACTTACCGTCACATGGCTTCGAAGCAGCTGGAATATGTAACAGGTGCATGCCAACTCCCACAGCATAGTTGAAAGCCAAGGAGACTCACCTTGCCCCATGCTCTCTTTCCTAGCTGCGATACAGTGTCAATATCAGCAGTTATTTCAAGCGGATATTGCACAGACAGTGTTTTATCTAAATATGCAGTTACGCACAACCGGACAGATACTGGCATAAACTAGCTTCGCGGCTATATTACTAGCGGCTGCCATTGTTGTCGATTCTGTGACTGTCTCATCATTATACGAATTAGTCATGTGTTATGAATCAAAGTAAAAAATATTTTTTTCACCGAAAGCATTTTTGAGTCTCAAGTCACATCTAGCAATAACGAAAGACATTTCGGCATTTATTGCTTGTAAGCTTAGCTACCACCGACTGTTTCTGCACTGAACGCCGTCTTTCTGCGCTGAGAAAGTGGCGACACCATAGGTAGCATCAAACGTTGCATCACATAAATGCTTTCTGTTTCAGGCTGTTAAGTCAAAGAACATGGTCAACTTGAAGATCCAAGATCCAAACGTTCGAGGTCCTGAAAAAAGCGACATTCGGTGTCTCTCTCAGGTTATTACGTCTATTAATACATTGTTGATTAGGCGATGTTTGTTAGCGTAGTGAAGCTTAGTAGGAACATAATTGATTATGATAGTGAATTTTTATTGCGCAAGGGCATCTGCGGCCAAAAACCGCCATGCACAAAATATTTTTGTTTCATCAAGGTGGGGTCGAAGATCATTTTCCCAATTATTTCATCCTAATTAAGCTGAGCACCTGACCAGGGGAAAGCTTGTACCTATTGCATCACCGGTGGGTACCCGGCGGCACTGGGGATCGAACCCCGTACCTCCCGCATGCGAGACGGATGCTCAGACCACTAGGCCACCGCTGAGGTGCCTCGAAGCATAATTCAGAGCGGACTTGTTCACAAGCTCGGTAATAACACATGTACAGCGTGCATAACGGCTATCACGCGCGTCTGTAATTTTTACTGCGCTCTGAGATCAATACAGAGTAAAGGCAGGATGTATGAGGTCATAAGGCTGAGTGTTAATAAATATTTTGTCCCGATAGACGACGCTTCAGGCTGCAAGAAAGCTCACAACCAGAAAACCTTGGAGCCGCTATATTCTACCGTTCGCGCTATTGTGATGACTGGCAGCAGATGTTGTATCCTGCCGGCATAGAACACGTGTCTCCTTCCCTTTTATGGAGTAAAACTTGTTGTTGGTGCGTATGTTTAGTTAGAGATTCCAGCGGGCGCTTTTGTTTCTTCCCATGAAGAAAGAGATGTGATGCGAGCAGGCAATCTCTAATGATGCATTTACTGAGGTTTTATAAAGTCTAGTGCGGACAGTTGTCCGAGTGCAAAAAGCCATGCATGCCTGTTTTGTCCTTGCCATTTTGTTCACAGGTGAGGTATTGCGGTACGGCACAGTGCGCGTTGCTTGTTTGGTAACTAGTTCTCGAAACACTTTACTTCCAGATACGCATTATCTGCGCCAGAAATATACACGAAGAAGTCTGCCCTATTACAGTCGAAATCCATACCCAATAATTTTAATTAGACTTGCTACAACGAACACCGCCTAATCTGGCCAACAAAATACCCGATATCAACGGTTACACTATTTTTTTCATGATATTACTTTCTACGCTGCCGTTACTCAAAAGAAGTCTGACAACTCCATCCGATTTTCATTCTTAGTAAAAATCAAAACCATAGCTCTTTGTGGCTGTTTTTGTCTGTCCGACTGCAAAAGACGCATTTATTCTAAATGAAATTTCAAGTAAAAAATTTTCCGCCACACTATTTGAACTTCTGAGGTCTACACCTTAGTCTACTCCGTGATCGCCGTTTTGAATTGGATGGCGCTTAGTCCAGCCTTTTGGGATCTACGCTGAAAATATATGTCGACGCATGCAGTTTGCACGCGAAATTAGCCGATGATTGCGACACCTGAATTTAATTTTTTTTTCTCCGTTCCTGGCTTATCATAGCTCCGTTTTCAGTAAATGTCGCATCTTTGTCATAGGTGATATTGAGTCGATGCAGGCAAAATTCAAATTGTAGTTGGTGTCCCTTCAGTGTCATGTTGATCTGGGATGATATAACGCGTCTGGAGTCTTTCAGAGTGTACTCCGCGATAGATATTTTTTTTTTCACTACGTGTGATTCCTACCACCACTGGAGGCCTTTTCCTCAGCCTAGAGTGAGTGAAGCACCGAAAAACGCGTCCACTACCGAAGGCATCTACGAAGGAAAGTGAGCACCGAAACGCCGCACCAATGTCGTTCATCGATGCGATAGCATTAGGAGGACCATGATAGTGATAACTGTCTTGCGTAAGCGTCGTTGTTCGCATCTTTCTGAATCCTCCACCTGTCAGATGTAACCGAAGAGAGAGACGCTGGACGAATAATCACTCAGCAAAAATGAAAATGACTTGGAAATCGACTCAGACAACGTGCAAAATAGCCTCCCGGCCTACGTGCAAATAGACAGCCTCCTGAAGAACTATGTGTGCAAGAATGGGGATGGCTGGAGTTATTCCTTCTCGCATTACTCAGCAAGAGACACATTAGTCTCACAAGCGCCATCGGTGGCTGCCTTTGAAAGATCCACCTACGGAAGCCATGGTGCATCGCTTAACCGCTGCGCCACTCTTCGCGATCTATGAATGCGACTCATTTTGCGTAGTTACATATTCAGAAATGTAGTATATTAGCTAGTGAAAGAATAATTCTATCGCATTTCCTACGCATCACTTTAAACCATCACCTCAAATTTTTTTTCTCCCTAAGTTGCATGCCTCAGTGTTATGATGTTTAAAATGAAAGCTTTTAGATGTGCACCCTAAACCTATCGCAATTATGGACAGGGTCGCTCTTATCGCCCTCGGAAGGACACATGTCACCTCGCTTTTTTTAGGCTAACGCGGTCATTGGCCCCCACAGTCTCTTCTTGTTCCTGTGCATAGCGTCTTTCAGTCCCATCATCGTCTGAGTCGAAACGACGGTAAACGTCTATGGCCCCAACCAGGAAAATATCCAAGGGGGGGCCCTAGGGTTCCCGTGCCCCTCTCCCCCCTCCCGAAATGAAATCAAGAGAATCGGCCCTCTCCCCATTTCATTTAGCAGTGCTTTTGTTGGGCACGCATGCACAGTTCACCCCTCCCTACCCTGGCCTCGATACAAGGAATTACAGACGGCCTCTCCTGAAAAAAATCACCGCTACGTGCAAGGCGCCAATGGTTGTAGATTTCAACGGACGATATCGCATAGACAACCGTATAGTAAACGAATCCAAGATGTTGCCGCTAGACCGCTGGGCAGTTTAAGGATAGCTACAGCTTATGTGACGTTCATGTATCAATTAATTGCACATTGATCATGCAACACGCCGGAGTTTGTTGACTATCATTCGCCGCCCGGCTCAAGAGATCTGCAACACCCTACTCCACAGCATACTTAACAGCTAAATACAGCAGACTTCACATTTGATTTCGCGACGACTGCATGGAGGTATTTGACGAGGTATAGGTGCCATACATCTCGCGCGATAACTATAGCACCCTATAGGTTCAATCTCAACAAAAAATTCATTGCCCATGAACCATGTACGCCGTGTATTTAATGCGATAACATTACAAGTCTCATCGGGAAGAATTGCGTCATTCGCCAAAAAATCTCCCATTCGCTGGAGGGAAGTAACATCCCCAGAGCATATAATTAACGTTGGCTAGATGAGAGTGCCGTCACCAGACCGGATAATTCGCATTTATTGGGGGAAGATTCGCTACCAGACCATATAGTTCTTATATAAGATGAAGGAAGTGACGTCACCATAAAAGGCGTGGCGTCACAGCCAGTAAATACATCATCAGCTGGTGATGTTATCGCGCTACCGACACAGAATGTAATCAGGCGGGCCTGTCAACATTATAGATGTAATTTAGCATTAAGTGGGACGAATGACGCACTTCCTGACTAGCGTCCATCTGAACACAGACGTACGGCTACAATAGAAAAGCTACGCAGCTTTCTCATAATTTTCGCGTTAAAAAAATTGCCTAGATTCTGGCAAGGCAACATCGCTTTTTTTCGCTGAATGACTGCAATCAGGCTGCTAATAATCAATATTTACTGCCTTAATCGAAATCTACTCCATATTGCCGAACTCCCCAATATCTTCGCTTAAACAGTGACTGCGCAATTCAGGCATGCGCTATTGCACGTCACGCTCAATTGCCATTTCTTAATCGTGTAATAGTCATACTTGATAAGAATATTTTCCAAATGTCGTCAGGGTAGGGTGGAAAGTCTGAACGCCTCGAAGTATACGAGCAATTTTTACCAAGATTACCTCTCTGATATAGCGAACAGAAACGCGTGCTTTGAAATTATGATTCACAAGCACCTCTTCCCAACTGCGTCTCGTTCAGCAGCCGCCTCCTGGCGTCAGGCACAAGAGCATTAGATAAAATGACTATAGCCTGAAATGACATAGCATTTCAGTAAGTCATTGGTGTAGTTTAACATATAAAATCTCAGTAGTCTCTCTACATAAGACGCAGGTTGCAAAAAGTGGAGAGACCAGAACTTATGTTGCCGCCATGAGTATAAAAAAGCGCAGTGCGTTACTCCAACGATTCCAAAACGCTGGTGATGTGGAACAGTGGAGGGCCAGGAGATGCCGCTGTCTGGCGTCGTGTCTTGTGTCGCGCAGAGACCTCATATTTCATAGGAGGAGGTGCCACTGTTTACCGTTTCACTTGTCACCAGTGTTTACGAAGCCCCATGTTGCTGCACATGAATAGAACTTGCTAGGGCAGCTTGGGCAATTATAGCTCGTACTTCTTCTCAAGTGTCGTTCCTCGTTGATGACAGGAGGACGAGGAACTGTCGTGAATGCCGAAAGAGTACGCCCTGCCCATAGCCTTGGGCGTTCGTGGAACGTCATGCCGATGGCATACCCTCAGGACTATGGCGTCCTTCCCGCCTTTGATCTCTACGGCAACGGCTTCAATCATGGTGTCGACTGTCCCGCCCACGGTTTCGATCCACGCCAAGGCCCAAGCAATCCTGGCGGTTCCGGCCCAGATTATGGCCCTGGCGGTAATAGTGTACGTGGTAGTGGCGACGGCAGTGTTCAAGGAGGTGGAAATGACAATGGCTACGGACCTGGCTATGGCATGGACTCTGCCTACAGTTTACTCAACCCTGGTTTTGGCTACATTGGGTACAATGGTGGCTCTGGTTACAACCATGGTGGTTCTGCACCAAACATAAACCCAGCAAACGGGGCAAGAAGATTGGTTCCTTTCTCAGAGAACAGACGGTAAGACTTGTGTGCAAGTGTGCAAGCAATGCATTTACGCGAATGAAAGATTATCGTAGGTGTGTGGTGTTTATAATTTTATTTTTGTGTTTTATATGCATCAAGCACTTCTCGTTCATTACTAAACTGAGTATCAGTTGCCGGACCTCAGTTGACGAACCAGTTCTGAAATCTTGGGTGATGCCGGGTGGGTCACCAACACCTTACGGACTGCACGCGAGGGCATCGATTTCTTTCTTGTCTCTCTTGTCGCGAAAATTTAATTCTGAGACATACTTGCGTGCAGCTGAGTTAAAAGACTCGATATAAACATTCATTGTTTTAAGTAATAAACAATGCCGTGGCACAGATTTTCGCAGCTGCTTTTTGTTCCTTAAAGCGCTCGTAATATTACGAGTTAAAAACGCTATCAGATTGTATTGCACGGCTGCATGAAATTCGAGGCTTGGACAAAGTACAGAGTACTTAAATTCAGTAGCTCCAACAAACGCATCAGTTATCCTGGCTCGCAAATGACTGTTTCTCATGCCAGTACATGACACAACTAAATTTCTCAAGACAGTGGAACATTTCAGGTATTTCTCCTACCAGCGACGTTGATAGTTATACCTCAAATTGTCGAATATTCCAAAAATATTGCCACATAAATTAGTAATGTTTGTTTCTTCATGTTCAAAAGCACTGGCACGTAATTTTCTGCGTGATGAGAGATGCGACAAAATTTATCTGAAATGCTTCTGGCCACGCGCAAAATGTTCTACATTGTTGAAAATTGACGTATGTGCTTTACTCATCTTATCTTGGCAGTGGTAAAAATTCTCTCATCATAGAGGAGTTTGGAGCACGCAGGCCCCACTACAATCAAACGTTCATGTTCCTACGGTCCATCACGTCGCCAGCCCGGTCCGTGGCGGCCTTTTTGCGGGCCTCGATCCCGAAACCTGTTTGTCAGCTTTACATTGAGCGTTGCCAGCTGCAGTGGTTATTCTGTTCTTTAACAACCGCCGAGCACAATTGTGGCTATCGACGCCGCCAAGTTGTCCAGTTCTTTGTGTTCTCAAGTCAGTTCAGTAAAGGTTGGAGGGGACATTTAATTTCTGCCTTAAGGGCATGACACAATAGAGTTAAAGGGCTGATGACCGTATATGCGGAATCGGTCATTCGCGACATTCATAGATCGCTGGGCGTCCTCATACCACTCCTGGAGCAATGGAGTAGATGTTAAGCAAGGGTCCACTGGCCTGCGATGGCATATGCTGCCACCTGTGGGGCTTGTGAGATCCAGCTTATGGCCAGTTATTAATTTAACTGCCACCTTCCACCGCGGTCAGTTTGCTCACAATCAGGTTAGAAGATTGTGACGACTCCACAACGTCACGTGACCGACCTAGGTTGCCCACCTGGGTTGCTTCTCCGGGGATTGTCTGCTCCCAACGTCGACGACGCCGACAACGATGCCGCCACCGCCACCGTAATAACAACTACGGCGGTTTTGCCCCAAATATCAATCCAGCTAATGGGGCCAGAGCGTTGGCTCGTGCCTCAGGAAACACAGGGTAAAATTCGTATGCGGGCGATGTTTTTACGCGAATCGAAGGCTATAGTAGGCTTCTGACTGTTCGGAATTTTGCGATTTTATGTGTCCAGCAAGCAGTCCTCGTTCATTGCGAATGTGGATATTTAGCATGCTCTCAGTGTTCGATTTCTCTGAGTGCTATCGTATTTTTCAGTAATTATGAAATGTTTGCATTTCAGCTCATTTGTAACAAGCAACTCGAATATATGTGTGTGTGTGGGGGGGGGGGGGTAATTTTGGTGAATTACTTGTTCTATGGACGCTCAGTTTACAATGAGAAAGTTGCCGCTCCGTTAGGAGTTCTACAGAGATCGGACCTGACTACATGTGTAATCAAATGCTTACAATCTTGCCTTACGGGAGGCTGCAGGACGTGCTAGGCTTCTTGAATAGGATTCGGAACACGGCAGATATTCTATCAGCCTGGTTGAAAGATGCAGCACAGACTGGTTTCTACGTGCAAGCTAGCATCAATCACCTCCTGTGCCTCATAGCTTACCAAGAGGACTAGAGAGAGAGAGAAACAGAAGAACGCAAAGGCAGGGAGGTTAACCAGGCGATTCCCAGTAGGCTACCCTACACGTGGGGAGAATGATTCACAATAGGCTTGCCTGGTGGTTACAGTCCAAGCATTACCTCTTGTCCTCTAACACTGAGTTTCGCGTTCGTCCTCTTAACCAGCCGAAGTGTATACAGGTCCGGGGCTTTAATTCGCCTCGTGCAGAACTTGCTCTGTGACCGTAAGAGCCAAGTTCGCTTTCGAAGTATTACCTTCAGCGCAAGGATAATGACTAGGAGAGTACCACAAGGAATCATGCAATCACCGCTGTTGTTCGATAGTACCGACGCCTACCAAACTGCTGCACACAGCAACGCAGCAAGAACCTCGTAACCCTGGCTTGTCATTGTCCGTTGAGAAGTCATGTTTATGTTATTTCCTGGTGAGAAGGCAGTGCTCGCGTTTAGACGTACTATTAGCCTCGAGCTCGCGCAGTGTCGTTGTTGGTGACCTATAGCATTTTTTGCTGTTGTTCTCGGGCTTCTCGCATGATGCGATGGGACGCGGTGTTACCTAAAGGCCCACGAACCGAAAGCCACGGAGTATTTGTTTTTATAATTATTAACTTCTTTAGAATAGCTCACAGCGTCTAAGGACATTAAGTAAGAGAGATAAAAGGGTATAACTATAAATATAATGAATGCGAAATTGAAAGCAAGATACAATAACAATGCAATATATCTAATAAACACAGTACATCAACAGGAGGAGTAAGGCAGGAAAAATGGTGAAATGCAAAGCTAAAGCAAAAACCCTTATCATACATTTTTAGCTATTATACAGCACACAAAATAGGTCGGCTTTCAATTCTTTGCAAAATAAGGCAAATAATGCTACGGCCGCAATAATGAGCGTGTTTTTTTCTACTATGCGTTACAAGCAAAGAAATTACCGACATCATCAATGCGAGGCTATTCCCACATGCTTCTTAACACAACCACAAACCAACCACTCGTTGCATTTATCTCTTCCCATTTAATTTAGAACGTTTTGAAGCGGAATTTGCTGGTCCGAAACTAAGTGTCGATGAACACAAGCAGTTGCGCATTTCTTGCAGTTACTACAAATTATATTTATTACCCTAATATTTCTCCAGATAATCTCTCACAGCATACGTACCAGCATGTTTATCTCCTAATGCCTCTAAAAAAACTGGGATTGGCAATAACCCTGGCCGCATACCTAAGTATCTTCGAGCAAAGTTTACCCCGAACCGAGTTTAAACTAACGGTATATTTAAGACAGGTCTGCTCAAAAGTGCATTATGCTGTCTCTGAAGCCCTTGTGCCGCATCACTCATGTCTGGTGCAAAATTGGTTCAGAACCCTGCGTGCTTCTTTCTTTCTAACATCACACCAGTACTGTAATTGCTTTATAAGCATGTTTACCACAACCGTTTCTCTGGCAGCACAGGCCAATATTTTTATCTGTTTCATAAGGGGTAGTATAAGTGCTGTCTTAAAGCAAATTACACGCTTTGATGAGTGCCACACATTTAGTACCCTGCCCTGCCTCACGAGTCGTTTTCACTGTTCCAAAACTCGTATCATTTAGAATCCCCATTTGGAATTTTAAATGCACTAAAGCATTGTAAAGTTAATATCGCCAGCGGTGTTGATATGGGCACACGGGCACCGTAAAGTAAAATCAGCCCTATGTGGATTGTGAAGGCATTAAATAGCCATCAACACGAGCAAACTGCTGTAGCACTAGCACCTCTAAAGATGTTTCTGGGCACATCTAAATATGCGTCACATTTTGGTTCTTTACAATTTATGGAGAGGCATTTACCGATCATGATTGTGATTTTGGACAAACGCTATACATCATGGTGAGTGAATTAAGGGTTGCGGCATGTTGTGCAAGAAAATTAAGCCAGCTTAGTCCAGCATCACTCTTTGCTACAAGGTCTAAGACATGTTTTCTTATTTACCTTTTTCTAGCTCTTATACTCGTGTCTCGCTGCTCAGAATTGCGAAAAGAACACTGGAAAGCGTGGACAACCATGTGCAGTTATAAGCTGTGTGTCACTGCTTACCTTCTGATGTTAACAGCACAGAACGTAGACGACACACAAGAAAAGGAGCACACGTGTGGACCTGTCTCGTCTACGTTCTGCGCTGTTAACATCAGGATGGAAAACCAACAAGCCCAAGCTGCTGTTCTGGCTAACTACACTGCTTACCTGTCCAAGTCTTCCTTACGTTACTGCGAGCAAATCAATGTGGCAATAATTGCATCTTTGAGCTGGCCCAATTATAACCACCGCTTAATTCCTTATCATTTTTTTGCTCTCCGTTACCCTAGTCCTCGTTGTCCACAAAATTACTGTGTCATTTCCTTGACTAATTTTGTCCGTCATTGACTTTGTATTTTTGATCAGCCCCATAAAACGTCGCGATTCATCCTTTACTTCTAGCCCACCGTCTGTTTCTGGTTCTTCTGGGAGGATGTGAAATGCCAGCAATGCAAGAGGTTCGTACTTTCAGGCAGGTAAGAAAGGTCGCTTGTGTGCATAAACTAAGGTGTGCTCCACTATTATGCGTGTATTCTTCACAAATCAGTATCAAAAATTTCTTTATGCGCCTTCTTGAAAACAATTATACGCCTAGATGAAGAGCACCGTCAAGTGCACAGCTACTTACAAATAAAAAGCGTTGAAGCATACAGTACAATCTAAACATCATTATTAGATTCCATATATTTGCGTTACCTTCATGCGATCGCAGCATAAATAATGTGCAGGCTTCAAGGCAATCTTGGGGCTGGCATTGTTTTCTTCTCAAGCTCGAGAAAACAATGCCAGTGGGCGCATTCGGCGAAATCAAGGGCTGAAATATCAGTGACTAAGTACCAACGTGTTGTTCCTCTAATGCTGAGACTAACTATAAATTCTAGTCATAAGTTTCTCGCAGTGACTACCTACGTGCGCAAAGTTGCATTGGAGAGACCACGAGGAAACCCCTGTGCACTGGAGCAAAAACGTTGTCATCCTTGCAATACCAGTAGATAAGAAACTCGACTAAGGTCGAACAGTCTTTGTGCTCCGCAATGTTTTTTTGATTGTTGTGAGGTCTCAACCCTTTGTATTGTCCCTTGTCAACCTTTTGTCAAAATAAACTTTTTGTATTCTTTATTGTTCATGGCCACTATGATAAGTGTAATGTATACAACGGTAATTGTACCCAAATGCCCTCACACCCTTAAATTGACGAACTTCAAAAAGTGTGAAACGCATAAATGCTTCTAGTTCAGACATGCCGCCAATAAGCGCTGAGATCTTTTTGTTTGAGGTAATAATGACGCTTCTCTGGATAACTTAAATTCATTTAATGTGCAGACATGATGTATCGTAACTAATTTTGGGGCTTTCTTTCCCCTTTTTATTTCTCAGCTGATTTAACAATAAAAGCCGACTCTGCACTTTTAGAATTAGACTTTCGGAGGTACGACGGCCTTCATAAAAAGCTGTCAGTGACCACCTCGTCAAGAACAGATCTAAAATAAGGGGCCGCAGTGGTGGCTCAGTGGTTATGGAGCTCGGCTCGGCTACTGACCCGAAAGACGGGGACTCGATCCCGGCCGCGGCGGTCGCATTTCGATGGAAGCTAAATGCTACAAACCCGTGTATTGTGCGATTAATTGCACCTTAAAAGAACTCCAGGTGGTCGAAATTTCCGAAGCCCCTCACTACGGCGTCCCTCCTAGCCTGAGTCGCTTTGAGACGCTAAACTCCCTAAACCAAAGCGCAAGCGTGGCATACATTGCTCCTCCGTAGCAATGAACTCATACCAACTAGCCCAAACAACAGTGCTTGTGCAATCGGGGGTTTATGATAAGGGCCACTAAAGTGGAACATATAAACACAAATAGCAGCAGCAGCCTGTGAACGATTGAGCGGATTCGTTGCTGTGGGGACGGATACTCTGCATCACGGTCGGAGAATCTGGCTTGCATTCATTAGCCCAAGATGTCCTTCGTTGGAGGATGCGGACCAGGACAGAGTGGCAGTCCCTCTAATAAGGCACCTTTGTACAAAGTAACAGTTGGGAACACGACGGTGAGAAGCGGTGGAACCGGACAAAGACTGCTCATGAAGTAAAAAAGTTTGTTGTCGGCTTGCAGGCAATCTTTTCGATATGCTGTGGTGCATGCGCAGGGGAAAAAAACAACAACGTCGACGACGATTTTAACTTGACGCCAGGGAAACTAAGATAGCACCGCCAGCGCTGGGGAACAATAATGTCAATAACATTTCAAAGGAAATATGAACCCCTAGTTGCAGTTTATTTAAAGCACAAGCCGGCTCATCGACCTTAAATAGCAGTTTCCGTGCGCTGTGATCGACAGTGAAGAAGTAGGGAAAAGAACAATTACGAGGATTTTTTCGAAAGTAGAGTAACATCAGCTGTGCGTGACTGAACTGTGGATGGTATAGCATTAGTAACCCTATGTGCAGAAAAACAATGTGGGGTCCATTTTTCTGTGAAGCCTTGAGAACCACCTGCCGCGGCTGCCGGTTCAGCGGCACGGCCAACGGCACGGTTAGCCGGTTCATTTACACGGGAAAGGAGGAAGAGTCGAGAAAGTGGCTACCACGGAGAGAACCCAGCTGATCGCTACCGTGGACGGAGGAGGTTCCCAAGCGGGCGGAGGAATGTGCAACCTGTGGGTGGTTACTATCGGAACAACCGTGCCGGTGGCTATACTCTGGAAGGTCGAAGTTGAGAATCGGGTGTCGATGGAAACTGGAGATCAGATATGAAATAGAAGACCGAGTGTGCAAGGGCGTCAAGTGCGAAGAAGTAGAAAGAAACTAAGTGTGCAATAAAGGTGGATGTAAAGAAATGTGTGATGTTCTCTTTATGCAGAAAGGAAGAAAGTATAATGCTACGTGTTTCAAACGAATGGACCTGTCCGATGGCCTGTCAATTTTTTCTCCAGGAGGTATATTGGTGAACAGTAGTTTTCAGTATAGGCACCAAGCTTTTCCAGACATTTGTTCCAACAGCACATGAAGGCATGACGGCTGATGTAAAGCTATGTGTGTTAAATCCGTGACATATAAATCATCTGGCTTGGCACTCGGCATGAACAATATGTCTTCCTAGCCCAGCTGGTCATGAAAGAACTGTCCAATTGAATCAGCTGTCAAATTCATTGCAGTATTGTCAGGTCGAATCTGACTATCGTTCACAATCAGATATTCAGCGAAGCACAATTGTTCTTCTCCCAAAGACGATCTTGGTTTACCAGGGCCTTGCTTGCCTTGTATATTTTTTCTACCTTTTTGAAACTCAGCTCTCCGAGCATACGCCTATTTCCGTGTTTGCATAATAAGACATCGGACATTTTTCCCACTGCCAAGAATTTGTGACGTAACTTTAGCACATGTATTAATTACTGTATTGAGCTTGTTACACAAATTTTCATGTCAACATGTTCTCAGTAGCGAGCTCTTTCCGGTGAAAATGTTTAGCTTCCCTGTCAGCAAGCTCTGTGAAGAAAAATGGGGCGATCATGTGCGACTTCCTGTCAGCATGCAGCAGATCCACCTCGCTCTTTTTCTGAGAACTTTGCAGTTAAAATAGGAAGACATTTTCTGAATAAGAAATTATTGGCTTTCTATGGACCATTCAGTTCGTTCGAAGACTTCGATTTGGTCTTTCACGCATGACGTAGAGGTAGAGCATCCGCCTCGCGTGCAAGAGGACCGGGGTTCGAAACCCAGTGCTGCGCAACTCACTAACGGATAAAAGAAATTGCGTGTCGAGGGAATAGCTTGACCAGGCCTCGGATATATCCTGTTCTCGGAGACTATAACCGACAGTGCACTCTCTCACCAGAATAGGATTTGACCACCCTGGTGTAGTCATACCAACCATTTATGGAAAAAGCATTTTTGAGTGGGAACTCATTTATGGGCGCAATTTTTTTTATATATATTGTGAGGCTTCACTACAACATTCAATAAATTCGCAGATCACCTTACGGTTAGCCTAGCAGTCAAATGGGATCTCATAAGGCTTGGAGAGGTTAGGAAGACAGATGAGGAGGGTACATACATGATTTCGTGTATTAGCTGATAAACGAGAACTAAGTGTGAGATTCCTCGTCAATCAGGATATGGCTGGACATAGAGGAGTTCTATAGTATTAACGAGAATGTGCTAGTTATTCCAGTTAAGCGAGCAGAAGTTGATACCGGCCTACGAGCCTACATCCAGTCATGATGACCAGATCGTCAAAAGCTTTTATGAAGACATGGAATCGGTGCATATTGGCAGCCAGTGGGAAGGTCCTCTCGCCTTCTGTTCACAAAGCGTTTCCATGCACCTCACCGGTGGCTCCATATCGCAGTCAATACTAGCCAGCTTCGAGGTCCAGTCGCCAACCACCCAATGGCCGGGTCGCTTTCCACAGACGCTTGAAAGCCGCGGGTATATCTGAGTGACCAGTTACAGAGGAGCAGACGAACGCGAAATGGCCAATATAAAATGAACAATTTATAGAATGCGGTCCCAGATCTCTTCAAGGAAGGTAGAGAGATCATGCTAGCAAAGCTAGCCACCCTGTGTATGCAATGCTTTATGACCTCGACCGTAACGGAAGCTTAGAAGAACGCTGACATCACCTTAATTCATAATAAAGGAGACGTCATGGACTTTAAAAATTACAGGCCAATCGTTTTATGGTTCGTTTCCAACAATGTATTTTCTAAAGGTATTTACTAATATCTTATAGTCAGGACCACTCAGACTTCAATCGACAAAATGATCTGGCAGGTTCCATAAAGGCTACGAGACAGCAGACCATATTTACATTGTTACTCAAGTGAAAGAGAAATGCGGAGAATATAAACAACCTGCGTGTATAGCAATCATTGCTTACTAGAAAGCATATGACTTTGTTTAAGAAGGGTTTAAGAAGATCACCTTAATAATCTGCGATTCGCCGAATACATTCGTTGGTTAGTCATTCAGGGGATGAATTGCGGAGCATGACCAATTATTTAGGGAGGCAGAGCAGAACGGTGGGCCTAGACATTAATATGCAGAAAACATAAGTGATGTTCAACAGTCTCTCAAGAGAACAGTAGTTCAACCTGGTAGCGAGGTGCTAGAAGTGGTAAGTGAATACATCAACTTAGGCAAGGTAGTGACCGCAGAGCCGCATCACGATCCGTTCCCAGCGCTTCGTTGAAGCGAGGCTTTATATGTATGTCGTGGGGTCTTTTTGAAATATTACTAAACAGTGCCCCTGTCTGCGTGGGTAAGTGCAGCCGCTGCAGGCACGCATTAACGCTATCGGGTCATACCCTAAAGGTAGGGCTTAAGAGCCTCGCGCGTTTTGCTGCGCCTATGGCTGTAAATTTGGACACAAGCTGGAATACGACACAATAGAGGAGTTTCGCTGCCTTATATTATGGTTCGCCCACGTATTTAGGGGCGATAGTGATTGCAAAGCGTGAAAATACGAACCGAACATATAACCTAAAACATAATGTACCGCAAGATCGGTGCTGTGGTACAACCACGAGCCCATGTCAGCACTCAGTAACTAATTCACCTCAGCTATTTCAAACACTTTCACACGTCAGCATAAGCCAAGAACTTAATATGGGGTTATCAAAAAGCCCTCCATTTATGGTCATCTACATAAGCAGATAAATTGAGGCGTGCGCCAAATTAGTCACGAAGAACTCTAAACTTTAAATTTGTTTTCCGCATAGCATGTTTCTTCAGAACACCTAGCAGAGGACAAAATCCTGTTTCTCAAAAAAGACAAAAAACTGGAGGGCACACTTAAGCTCCGCCTTAAGTGTATGACGCGATATCGTTAAGCGGGCAATGCCCACATATGCAGAATAACCCGTTCTTTACTTTACATGCATAAACCCCTGGGAGTCGTCATGCCATTTCTGCCACATATGTGCAGCGGTTAAGCGATGCGCCACTTAACTTTCTTTTCCTAATTTTTTTTCCTTAGTCCCAATATAATTTTGTCCTGCGATGGCAGGTGCTGTGACCGCCGCGACCTGTCAGACCCAGGTTGCTGTTCCGGAGCAACCTCTCTCGTCCAATCATTTTTAACTGCCATCTTGCACACAGCACAGTTCGCTGAAAAGCCGGTAGCCCAGTCGGGATGACGTCACAAGATGACCTGACCTAGGGGATTCACCTGCCACCTAGGTTGGTTCTCTGGGAATTTTTCGTGGATATTCCGCTTGCTGCCAACAACGCATACGTAGGTGCAGACGACAGCGCAGGCTTTTCTGCTACACGAGACCATTAACGCCATCGCGTTATAACTAGCCCGTATAGCTGAAAGCACGCTGAGGGGATTGTGAGATTTCGTTCAAACATATCTACTTGCAAGGCTGGAATATCGCAAGGCAAAAAGGCATTGTATTTGCGTTGTACCCATACTCTTTGTGCTGCATGTTGTTTTCACCGCGCTGATAACCTGTCTTGAGCCTTTTCTTCAAGTATGTAGGGCAAATGCTTGCTGTGCGACAGGTTCCAAATGAAATGACAACTCGCAACACACCTGTGCTTTTCTGCCTGCTCTTCCGCACGCAAACAGCAGTTGTTTACTACAAAGCCATAGCAAGGCGCCAAGGCCAAGAAACCTTTGCGAGAAACATTTCTCGAAATCAGTATAAACACTTCTCGACAACAAAATGCTTCTTTGTTCACAAGAGCCCCTACTTCTGCACCATGTATTTTGTTACCGCTCTTTATGCATTGCTGTGAAGATGCTATTATTGATATTTCATTGACGTTTTGCCTCGGATGTCAACAAACCGTCATTTAGCGTATAATGTTCTGTTTTTACCATGAGTTAATTTTGCCTAACCATGTGCCATGAAATGCCTTCATCATAATTACAATAGGTCCGAGTCTCACCTAAGATTTAGTCTTTTTCTGTTTTTTAAAACAAGCAGCCACCCTCACCTTTAATGCGTAATTAAACAAGAAAAAATGGAGAAAAATTGCATGCTAGTAATATCATGGTTTAACGATACCTAAAATCTGATTAGAAACTAAGAATAAGCAGCCGTCGACACCCCCTTCTTCATTTTTTTACTGTACAATCCACTAATACAACAGAGAAACGTTGCAGTGAAGCTCTTCTCCGGTTTGGAAAGCCAGTTAGAACACCTGCAATGAAAGCCTTTTCTCACCGATACCCGGTGAGGCATTGTGATCTGGCGGACAAATCAGCTCACATAATAACGGACTCGAAGCGAGCCTGTCCATATTACATTGCAGGGAGAGTCCCAAAAGTGACAGCGGCTCTACTCATACCGTCGGGCCTCTCACCTACACTTCAACGCCCCCATAACATTACTTGGACTCCGGGCCATTCAGGTCTTGAAGGCAACGAGGCGGCAAACAATGTAGCTCGTGAGCTAACAAACCGAGCGGATCCTTGCCCGTACTTCACCCCTCTACCATCAAACTATGGGGAACGGCTGGGGATGCTTAGATTAGATCGTAGGATATATCCCCCTCTCCATATGAAACTCACCACAAAAGAAGCCACATTTTGGAGGCGAATACAAACGAATACCTTCCCTAACCTGTACTTGTACAGCTTCATTCACCCTTCCAAATACCGCCCCTTCTGTCCATGGTGCGGCGATAAGCCTACGCTGTTTCATATTTTCTGGAATTGTCCCCAAAAACCACCTCATCTAAAAACATTACAGACATCATACGAGCAGTGGGAGGCAGCCCTGACCAGCAATGGTCTGGAGGACCAGTGTCGCATCATCAGACTGGTCCAGACATCCGCCCAAGCCACCAGAGTCCTGAACTGAGGAGTCCGCCTACCTGACTCGTAGAACACTTCAATGAAATAATAAATGTTTTATCTCTCTCTCTCTCTCTCTCTCTCTCACCGATACCCGTGGCGCCCTCTGCCTCGGCGTTTAGGCAACGTTTGCTGGCGCACGAAAACCAACAGACGTGCAGAAAAGAAACCATGCACGACATTCTTGGAGAAAAATTTCTAACATTGAAATTCTGTAAGATATTGTTATGTAAATATTGAAGGTAATGGTCTATTCTTCCGATATGTAGCATTATTTCCCTTCTAGAGTGTTTCGAACAGTCGCATCGAGCCTTAACATGTTAAGACTGCCGTAGGATACCGACGGGCAAGGCTTTTGACGAGAGTAAGAACGTTAATAGCAAAAAAACATTCCTCCTGCAGCAGACGGGAAATTTGCGGATATATTGATTGTATAGTGAAATCTTGCAATATATGAAACAAATTGCGTTCATAAACTAGTTCCTGTTCAAAAATGATTTTGTCCAGAATTGTTGGGTGTATCTCTGAAGAGGTTTCACGAGTCTGCAGATCTGTGAAGCCTCTTTGGCACAACACATGCAAAATTATGTACGTTATATCCGAGCTGATGCTATGCGGTGCCTCTCTATTGAATTCCTGAGAAGCACCTCGCGTCTTTTTCTTTTTCATTGAGCATATCTACAATTATGCGCTGAATCGCAGACATTACGGCGTATCTCGTAGCCCTTTGCGTCGAACGCAAAACAGCTCTACGTGTTCTCTCTACATTTAAATTTGGCATTAAATTTGCCCCTACAGTGGTCTTTCCTACCTATCGAACCAATTGCTACAGCGACGCGTCAAGAAAGTCGCCGAAGTCGCTGGTACCTC
Organism: Amblyomma americanum; assembly: GCF_052857255.1. Taxonomy (NCBI): domain Eukaryota; kingdom Metazoa; phylum Arthropoda; class Arachnida; order Ixodida; family Ixodidae; genus Amblyomma; species Amblyomma americanum. The sequence goes on along the minus strand of NC_135503.1, from coordinate 64,395,546 downwards.
TGACTATAGAATGTGCGTGCCAACATGCATGGACCAAAAAAATCGTTTCCTGGGTTATGAACAAATTTAAAGCAGACTATTTCATCCTTAGAATCTTCCCGGCACACATAGAATAACGGTTTGCTAACGACCTCCCTTCAACTAAAACACTTGAGACGTATAGTTGCGTTTCTAACCCATTTGTATCCCAGCAATATGAAAGCACTAAATCGCAACACTGAAAAAAGCGACACGGAGGCAGGGCATGCAGCGCTCATGTCTCTTATCTCTGTGCCGTTTTTTTTCACATTGTGGTGTAGTATTTTAGTCAAAAAAACATGCCGCGATTCGTCCGTGCTGTTTCATAATAATGTTTTTTAAATATTCTTTGAAAACAGCCTATAAATGTTATACACCTGCAATCTCCCGCCAACTATTTGAATGCTGAAAAAATTGAACACCCTCTCTTCTATGAATTTGAAATGCAATAACGATTCTCCTTGTGCTATTTGGTAGATGTTTCTAAATAAATTAGCTTTAATCGAAAATGCATGGCGCGACAAAGCACACATACTGGACATACCGGACACCGGACATACCGGACACATGTCGGACATACCGAAATCTGCCCACTGAGATATACTGTTCAGAAACGAGAGAGAGAGGGAGAGAGAAAGTGAACTTTAATGAGAGGAAATAAACGCGCTTCTAGAAAGTCATCATGCTGCCAGCTACATATTGTAACCGCTGTGGAGCCACGAAGACGTTGAAGTAGACATTGCGGGCTGAAGACAACGGCGATCAAGACAGCCTTTTCGTCCTGAGAACGCTAGAAAAATCGGGGGATACTCCTATTAGCCGTTCCCTTCAAATTTTTATTCCACCATATACTACAGAAGTACGCTTTCACTGCTTCACTGGGCACTGTGTTGTTTATTTATTTTATTTATTTATTTTATCTTAGAAATACTGCCAACCCCAATCGGGATCATCGCAGGAAGGGCAAAAACAGAATTCAACAAAGCAAGTACATAAAGCACAGCGTTGCAACTATATGTGAATAAAGGCTGTTAGGTTTAATACCAATAATAATAATCGGTGAGAAATAACATGGGAGCAACAATTCAAGGGAAAGGAAATAAGAACAACCTAATGCATTACACACTAGAAAGAACAATTTTTATTACTTCAAATAGAGCGCTGGAGCTGCCGAAATGGTGTTTATAATGCACATTGTAGAGCAAGTAGGTGCGCTTCATTGGTAGGTTACTCCATTCTCGAATGGCTGACGGAAAAAACGAATGTCTAAAACAGTCTGCGTTAAATCGATATTCTTCCAGTGTTTGCGAGTACTTATGTCTCGTTGTTCTTGTTTCTGATTTTGAAATATACCTTGTACAATCTATGTTACCATGTTGTGAATACGTTAATAAAGTAGTTTCTGTCGTGCAAGTCTGGCGCGGTTTTGTAACGTAAGTATTCCAGCGTTGTTTATCATTTCTTAGTTCTCTCCATCCTTCTATTGAGAGGACTGATTTTTTCAGCAATGTCCGCCTTTGGTGGACCTATTGTCCCGTTCATCGCAAATACAGTGTTCTTGACTATAGCATGCTTTCAACGATTCCATCGTCTCCACTACTTGAGCCATGAGCGTCTCCTTGCTGCAGCGGATTTTCAACACCTGGCATATCCTTGGAGTGCGCGGATGTACAGTCCAAGGCAGTGTGAAGTGTCCATGACCCTCTAGCTCTGCAGAATACCGCGACTAAATCTTTGTTTACGTCTATCGGGGTTTTCAATGACCAACCTTTGTGAGTCTTGCTGCGAAATTGAGTCCACAGATCCCCTTTTCCTCTTCTGGCGGCGGTTCTCTTCTCTCCGTTCAATTTATTTGGAGATCCCCCTCCCTCGACTGGGGCTTCCTCAATCTATTCTGATTCTCCTCTCCTTCGAGGCAAGCCCTAAGGGATATGCCCTGAAACCAGTGCGCGATTATATTCACGGCTATATAATTACATCCGGTAGATTCTTCTGCTAGAATGAGAATTCACTGCTTTTTCTTTTCCGTTTTTTCCTTTATTTTTTGTACAAATTCTGTATCCTAAGCCACAAAATCATCCACATGCTCCACTCCTTGTGTTTGAATGCGTTTGTATCCGCAATGCACCCCGTCCAATCCCCCGCCGTGGATATGGGCCATTATAATGCCTGAGGACATCGTCATCATCACCACCATCTCTGTGTTCACAGGGTACCCACAGCAGATGTTTGGCGTCGGTATCGGCCTTGTCCGTAGTAAAGGCATTCACACGTAACAACTTTATATGGGTGCTGTTCCTTCCGCACTAACAGACGTGCTCATAGGTGCTATAGTAGTGCCGGTATCGCTGCTGTTCTCGTTCAACGCTACCACCACTGAGAGAATTTTATTGCACACGCGAGTCATTCCTTCCGCAAGCCAGGGTGCAATTACACGGTTGACTAAGAGAAATGCCTTGCCGCGATCTTCGCCGTGAAGCGGTTTTGTACACACTTTTACGGACACCCATTCACAATTTTTACTGATCATCGATCTCTATGCTGGCTGCTCAACCTTTGAGATCTATGCGGTCGTTTCGGGTGCTCGGTCCTCCGCCCAGAGGAGTATGATTTCGCTATTATCTAAAAGAGCGGGCGACGGCACACCGAGGCACACTGTCACAACTAAATGTGATAGCAATGATTGCGATCATTACATTTAGGCCCTTGCCCCGTATCTCACCGACGTTAACGTCTCTAAAGTTGAAGAACAAGATCCGGATCTGCAGCCCCTCTTGACCACCGCACGAAGCCAGGGCTCTATAAGTATCTTTTGTGCACGCGAGGTCTCCTGTGAAAAAAGAGTCACTCCCCTATCGGCTCGTGATTTCTGGTCGTGGTTCCAAACGACCTACGTTCCTCTCTTTTAGTTGGCAGGAATGGCGATTCCGCCTCTGGCCGTCTAGGAATTAGGCTCAGAACGGCTCGCGCACTCCACCGTGCGCTATGGCCGTACGGTGAAGCGCTCGCCATAGCTGGCACCCAGGCCGGATACATCCTCAGTGATGCAAAGTCAGCAATCAGGAAGTTCGTTAAGAGAAGGTGTTATGCCCCAGCTCTCTCCATCCTGGCAAGAGCCAAATTATCCACCGAACGGCTCCAGCTCATATGGGTGCCAGCACATACCTCCCACCAAGGGAACATGGCAGCTCATAAATGTGCCCGGGAATTCCTAAACCGGGCACATGGTTCAGGAGCGCCTGGTAACCTACTATGAAATCCCCTTCCACTATCGAAACGGTCGACTCAAATACCCATCCCCGCGCAAATCCCTCACCAAGGCAAAGCAGGTTTCCTGGCAGCAACTTCAGACGGGGACATTCCGAAATCCTTATATCCGCTCCCTGATGTATTCCGCGGAATACAATCCCCGCCGCACACTCTGCAATCATTATAAAGCAAATCTCAATCACGTCCTATTCGAGTGCCCAGAGTACCCACCACCTCTGTGCTTCCAAATCTCGAACCAAAGTCTGCGGGAGACAGCGTTGCTCAGCCTTCTCCCGGAGGTGCAACTCCGGATAGTGGGTAGGGCCCTGGAGGTCGCCAAGAAGCATGGTCTTCAAACCACTTAGCGCCGTCGCAAGGGCCCACGCAACTGTCTAAATATCATCCCTAACTCCTACTGTCTTTGGCATATGACAAATAAAAGTTTATTCCTCCTCCTCCACCCGGCGCAAGAACGGTTTTACTGGACGATAATACGTTCCGCAACTGAACGGTAAGTGGCCTTTGTCAAGCAGTGTCGGCCGGCGCCACAACCGCCCTACGTCCGCTCTATCTGGTTTGCTTCACCCTGTGACCCCCGCAGCCATCTGTTCGAGCAGGTCAGAATTTCTCAATAGGTCTGTTTCCAAAGTTTCCCAATGGCAACCTCTAGACAGTCGTCTTTGCCGATTATCTTACCCGTTATTGTGAAAAGGACGTTCTTCCATCGGCTACCGCGTATAATGTGCCGCTGTTCATATTGCACTCTGTCATTTTGCGTCATAGACCCCTCCAGAAATGGTCAAGGTCATCAATTCACTACTGATGTCGGTGAAGAGCTCCTGCTTTTGTGCACAAATCTTTCCGACTATTAGTGCCTTAACACCCGCAGACCAACCACTTTATCGAGCGCATCAACAGAACTTTCACCACCTGCATGCTTGGCATGTATATGAATTAGGATCAAAGGAACTGGAACACCTTGCTGCTTTTTATCACATAAGCATTCAATACTGCCTCAGACAATTCTTTCTCCTGTACGTCCGCCCAAAGAGATACACCCTGGGCACCATGTTTTCCTTTGTCACCAATGACGACCCCTCCATCGCCGAGACCCTGTCTCTTGTCGATGACGCTCGCCGAATCGCCCGTTTGCGACCTATTGCTTTACAAGAGCATTTCAAGGCAGGCTACAATTATTGCCGCCAGGGTGACACCTACGCTCTACGGCTTTTGCCGTCCGGTCAGACGCCGTGCCTTGCACCACAAGCTCTTGACCATCTACAATGGGCCTTATGAGGTTGTTGTCAGAGTGTGGACTGCTCAGGTTGCACGCCTCACTGCAACTGCTCACCGTTCCACCAATGCTGAATTATCACACGTACAGGGTCGGTCAAAGGTTTCCAGGCCACATGGTTTGTTTTTGAGAAATATAGTCAGGAAGTTACGATACCCTCAAAGCTCAAAATATCTGTAGTGGGCAGAAGGCGTATCGTTCTTACCGCTGAGAAACTTGATAGCTTTATTGGCATCTTAAGTGGCATGATATAGCGATGAAAAGCAGACCCTGTGGCCTGGGAACTTTTGACCGCCCCTCTACATTGTTTGAAGCCCTGCCTCTTTCGCGATACAGCATATCTCAAACAGTGGGCTTCGACTGCGCAAGAAAAAATTAGTAAAGGCCATGAAAACGTTGAGGCAGCCTTCGATTGCTGAAGAGAAGACGGCCGGGGATCTCTTTCGCTCTGTGTTCTCGAGCTACTTAGGAGGGTAGATGTGTAGTCCAGGTGGTGAGACATCAGAAGGCTGTACACCGCAGCAGACACAAGAATTTTCAAGCTATTCACGCTCTCTCACATTCACTCTGGAACATCCACAAAATGGATCCATTCAGTTCTTAGATTCACAGTTTTTGTTTTTTAAATCATGTATGCTGGGCCTTTCAGTTCAGATCAAAAAAAGCATTGTTGCCTTTCGATTCCTCTTATTTCAAGGTGGTCAAGCGAAGTATAGCCTCCACCAGTTTCAGATCCGCAGTTTTAAAATCATGCACTGATATGTTAAAATCCAGTTTTTACCTTCAACTAGATCGGCTGGAAAAGGAGATTATCCTAGTTTTTTGTTAAGCGCCATTGCTGAAACGGTGGCCAAGAATCTCCGCAAGACGAAAAAAGAAGCCACTTCGCAAGAACTAGCCTGCCCGAAAAAACTGGAAGGCATTCCTTATTTACACAGGATTTCACATGATCTTAAACAAATTTCTGGAAAATATGGCATCGACATTGTATTATCTGCACCTTCAAGCCCTGTAGATTGTGCAATCTGGTGGGAAGGGGCGACTCGACTCAAGCCACCTGCGGCAAAAAGCACTTGGATCAGAATAAGCGTGTTACATGTGCAACAGGGGTTATCTACCAGATTTCCCTCAGTTGTGGGCGTTTTTATATTAGATAAACCGGTTGGTGCTTAAACGATCGCTTGCGAGAGCACGCGCGTTCCTTAGGGGAGGCGGCGGGTTCGAATCTGCCTGTTCATTGCCGCAGTTGTCGGGGCTGTTGCCCTCAGTTCAGCCAGGTCCAGATAATTGGAAGAAGGAATAGACAACTTGAAGAGAGATTGTTGCGGTGGTTGCCATCTTACGGTCGCAACCCGATGAATGTGTTAGCTCGCCCTCCGTTTCCATCCTCTAAATGGAACTGGATTTCGTTTACACGTAACCGTTTGGTAGCATTGTTTGTTTTCTTTTTGACGTCCATTTCGTTCTTTTAAGCTCTGGTTTACACGTCGTTGCTTCCACGTGCGGTCTTCATGTTTTAGATCCTCTGATATCTTTTTCATGTATAGTTTGCGTCATTTATTCTGAGTATCCGCCTAGCTTCCATGTGCGTATTTGTATCGCCAATGGTCTCGTTTTCTATTTGTGCTTTCCTTTCTACGTTACCTGATTGCAAGATCACACGTGCCTCTGTCTATAAAAGCCATGAAGCTTTTCAATAAAATCTTAGTTGCAAGTACCACCCTGTGCCGTCATCTCCCTCTGTCCTGTGTCTGCTGCGGTGTTTAGCCTCCTGAGGTTCTGAAGCTGATTGCAGCTGACAACTGACGTCTTACTCGACCCCTTCCATATAGTAAAGACCTCCGCATGTCGCAATTTTGACGTATAAAATAGCGCGACATCAGACAAGGACATGAATGAAGCGCAACCATTAGAACAAGCTGCAGACCAGATGCATTAAAACCACAATATCCTAAACGTAAATGGCCTAAATCCCAAGAACAATTCAACCACCAACACATAAAATTATCAAAACTGCAAAAATCATCGTAAAAGAAAGCTTAGCGGCTCCGCGCGTCGATAGCGTGCAGTGACGTCATGCCGCGCGCCGCACCATCTGCGACCGACCTTTGCTCCGCCACCTGCTGCTCCTCGACGCTTGGCGAGAACGCCATACCAGTTGTACTCGGCTCGTCACTGACTACACGTGGAACTGCACGGGAAGGGCTGCATGAAACAGCTCTTGCTGTAAAATAAATAAATTTGCTAATTACGATGCTCGATTGTCATATTCGCGCACTAAAAGCTTCAAGCTGATCATAGTGTACGAAATAAATTAAAAATAAATAGTGTACGAAATATATTTCTTTAAGCTACGAAATATATTTCACTAAGCTATAGGACATGTGTAAGAGCACTGGCACTATATATATGGACCCTTGGCATAGGTTGCCTACGACAGTTAACCCAGATGATGTAAGCGCATGTTGGTGCTACGCGGCTCCTGCTTTTCCATTTGGCTGGAACTGCCACGAAGCCGTTTACCTCCATATCACTTGGCTCCACCAGGTGCTGTACCCTCCTTTCCACATGGCTGCAGCTGCAGCGAAATTGCTTTTCTTCTTATACCAGGAACCAACGGGGCGTCACCAGGACAGATAGTGTTTTTTTTTTCAGGTGACCACCCTAGTGCTAGCATGCGAAATGGAAGGAGATTTTCCTCTTTCCTCGCTGCCACCTACCAATCGTGGCCGGCGGCAGCTAGGAGTTGGATTCTTCACCTCCAGCCAGGGCGGCTTTTTCGCTATCGAGGTATCTAGCGGATGAATTGTTAACGCATCTTACCTCACTTTGGCTGGCGAAGGAAGCGTCGATGATTTCGCATGCAATCTGATCACCCACTCCTTGTTTAAGCTCTGGGCAAAACAGAAGACGAGGTGGAAACGAGACTTCTTGCAGTGGTCGGCCGAGTGACCTCAATGCTTTATGCTTTTCAAAAATTATTCTTCAGCGTTTTATGACCACGCCACCACCTTTTAAACACTCCTTTAAGAGAAGTTTGCCCGTTATTTAGCTTCATAAGCACACGTCATTTTCGTGGACCAGCCAACGCCCTATACACATATTTTTCTATTTATTGGCATAGAAAAACGAACTAATGGATCCGAACACTTACTGAGACTAATCCTTCCAGATTCATGTAACTACTTACTGGTCATCTTAATCCACAAAAGCAGTTTCAACTCACGCTCCTTCCTCAGTTCTCGTGTAGTGCATTCCGGTTAGCCTGTCACTGCAATCCGTAGTATTCAGTCTACATTGCTACATGTTTTGCCATATTATGTTCTTGCTTGTATATTTGATGTTGCGAGTGTTTTTCTATCATTCTTCATTTATTTTTGGTCTGCAGGTATTTGCCTTTCTGTGTGCATATGATCAGCAGCTCAACACTCTTGCTTCTCCTCCCCTTTAAGTGAGGTCTCTAACAAGGCATTTTGGGTAAGTGAATGATGACAATGAGCGATCGCGCAGTGAAAAGCTGGGCTTACTGCACTTATCATTATAAATCTTGTTTATCCTATGCATATAGACAGGAGCAAAAAGTAGCCTTGGAGAGGTGGTTATATTTAGTGAACTTAACTAAACGAGTACTGTTAGCGCATTGGATTTGCTTTCCCTTACCAGTACGCAAAAATTTTGCCACATTGTATGGAACTGAAAATACCAAATTGTTGTTGTTCCAGTCACACACCTTCTCTAAACTATGTCAACAGCCTATAAAATTACAGAATTAACTTGTGTGAGCAAAATAAGGAACAAGCGTTACTCGCAACTTGTCCCGCCCTGTTCTTTTGTCATTTGTCTATACCTGTGCTCTCAGAATTCGGTATGCTATACCAACTAGCACAGCAAACAACTGTTAAAACTGTGTGGGGGAGTTCTCATTCGTTGTCCATGAGTTCATCATCTGTGCTTCCAGAGTTTCTAAGTAAGCCTTCACAGAGTCCTAGGGTTACCAGGCGGGGATGCCTGGCGTCAACTAAACACTAAACCTCCCTATCAAAGCTGTCGTCCAGGTTTGTTTTGTTTTTGTTTTATTAATTTTTACTGCGATAGCAGTACCGCTGGCACTTCGGGAAAATACTGGCGCCGTAGTGCGCGTCATGCCTCTGTGGGCGAAGCCTCCATCCTTCAAACGCACCACCCAGCAGACATCTCGCCACTCCACCTCCGCATACCTGTATCCTCCGAAGCGCCATCCACTACCCGCTGTAAGGTTTCTGGCGACAGCCGGTGGTCTGATTCAGCTGCGTATTCGCCCAGGACACCTGCAGCCGGGGTCCCTGCACGGCGATAGGCATCTTGGTTCCCACGGCCGGTCCTCGCGTGGTTTATTGGATTCGAGACGGAGGATTCCACTGCCGTTTGAAAACAACATTGTTCCCGGAAGGTGGACCGTGCGGCACGGAGGCAGTTAGCGACCGCCAGAACCGAGCAGGGGTGACTCACCCCTTCAACTGTGCCTGCTCGCCGGCGCCTCGCCCATTCGGACTTCCCGGAAGACGTGTCCGGCTTGAGCGTGAGAACTGTCGTTCGGACGCGAAGACAACGCTCTCTCTGGTGGGGGGGGCGATTGTCCAGCGGCACCCTCTTTCTCCGGCGAGGCATGTGACGGGGGCGTGTCCCTATGTGAAGTGGTGTGTGTGTGTGTGTGTGTGTGTACGACAGCGCAAGTTAGGCCACGCCCAACCTGGCGAAGACCGCCTCGAACCTGGGGAATCCTAGGGACCGGACCCTTTTTAAACCGGACGACGAGTGCCGTGAGAAAGAATCCTCGATCATCCTCAGATCTTCTCAGATCCTCCGACCTTCCCCCATCACCCTCCAATGGGTTCCAAAATCTTGTAAATAATGTAAAATAAACCCCCTGTACAGTTTCCTTCATAACCAAGTCCGACAACGTCATTCGGAGAAGGGACCTGCGGCGCTGAAAGAGTCAGCTCACTCAAGGACCCCATCATCTCTAACAACTGGTTGGCAGCAGCTGGGATGGACCGTGCGACATCGTGATTTCTCAACCGGTAAGCGTTTCGGCATTTTGCTATAGGATTCGCCAGGCTTCAGATTTTGAGAGAATAATCTAGAATCACTGGGAAGTGTATGTCAATTGAGAAAGGGTAATCTCACGACATTTTGAAGATAGCATTGCCAAAGCGGAGAAAGCATTGTCATTGACCTTATGAAATTGTCAAAGTCGGACTTGCTGTTGTTATGCGAGGAACTGTCAATAGAAGTACAGGGAAAAATTACAAAACTTGAAATATGCAAGACAATTGAAAAACACGTAGATGACGATCAGCTGGTAGATACGTGGAATTTGGTACAGGAAGAAAAAAGAAAAAGGGAAGCGGAATGGGAAAAAGAGAAAGAACTGCAAAAGTAGGAAGCTGAAAAAGAAGAAATAAATCTAAAACGATTGCAGCTTGAAAGCGAAAATCGAAAAAAAAAAGGCGACAGTACGAGGACCGGGTCTCCTGAAAGAGCAAGCGATGTACAATCATATAGAATGAACAGATTCATGCAGCCCTATGAAAGTGCAAGGGACATAAGATTGTACCTGGGAAACTGAGAGAACTTGCGAAAGGGAGAACTTTGCTCGCAGTACATGGCCGCAACGGCTTCTGACACTCTAGCCATGTGAAGTAGCTGAAGTCATAGCGAGACTTAGCACACAAGACGCAGCTGACTGCGAAAAAGTCAAAGCCAGCCTGCTAAAAAGGTACCGGCTGTCAGCCGAAGCTTTCCGACAGCGCTTCAGGAACGCAATGAAAAACGATAGCTAGGGCTATCCGGATTTCGCGTATGGACTAAAGACGAATCTGCTAGAGTGGCTAAAAGGAGCCGAGGTTTATGAAAGCCGAGACAAAATCATTGAGTGTTTTTGCCTTGAGCAATTTTACCGAAGCATTCCCCAAGTGGTGAAACTGTGGGTTCAAGACAGGGAAAAAGTCGACACAGTTGAAAGGGCCGCTGAGCTAGCAGAGGAGTACGTTTCGCGCAGAAGGTTGAGCACTGAAGAGGGTGCGTCACACGCTCGAAACGCGATGCGAGATAAAGGGCCTAGCAGAAAGACGCGAAGTGCTAGAAGTTCGGAGCAATCAGAGACAACGAAGGTAGCGCCAGAAAAGCGTGAAGAGCAGGCGAAGAGACAGGGAGCAGACAAAGCCGCGAAAAAAGAGTTTGAGGCTAGTAGGCCATTTCGTTGCTACAACTGCAATGGTGTCGGGCACTTTACAGCCAAGTGTACAATGCAACGTTTGGTGTTCTCGTGCGTCGAGGATAACGACGAGAATCTAGAGCTCCTTAAGCCATACCTGCACGAGCTGCACGTTAACGGGAAACCGTGCAGGGTGCTTCGTGATAGCGCCGCGACGATGGACGTTGTCCACCCGTCTTACGTGTCAGTGGACGATTTTACAGGAGAAGTCTCGTGGATAAAACAGGCAGTAGAAGAACACAGTGTATGCCTTCCCATAGCTAGAGTGATAATTTGTGGACCGTTTGGAGAGCTAATCACTGAGGCCGCAGTTTCGAAGGCCGTGCCACTTCAATATCCTTACCTCTTCTCGAATCGATCAGACCAATTGCTTCGCGAGAGAGGCCAGAAACTCGGAAGCGCGGTGATACAAGCTTTGACAAGATCGAAAACTCGTCAGCTCGCATCTCAACTAAGTCAGATTCCCGAACCTCAGGTAGCCAGAGACGCACCAGCCAGCATATCGTTGCAATCAAATGAGGAGGGAAATGAACCAACGAGGAATGAAAGCCAGACAGCTGACCGAGCAAATGAGCGACGAGGGACTTCAACCACTAAGTCGGTAGAGGAATCAGAAAACGCTGAAGGATCCGTTTTATCTCCAACATCGCGTAGTTTTGATCGCCTTCTGCAGGTGAACAGGGAGTCCCTAACAAAAGAACAGAAGCAGGATCCCACTTTGGAAAGACTGCACCTTACAGCTAAAGAGGGCATCACGAGACGCAACATAACGATGCATGAGAAGGGAGGCTTACTATACCGACACTACCAGGACAGAAAAGGCAAAACATTTGATCAGCTGGTCGTGCCCGAAAAATACAGAGCGGACATTCTGAGTCTCTGCAACGGAAATGGCTGGGCAGGACATCTGGGAATCAATAAAACAAAGGAGCGCCTATTAATGGAATATTATTGGCCGGGTTGTTTCAAATATGCAGAACGCTACGTAAAATCATGCGATGCGTGCCAGCGCGTGGGCAAGCCGGGAGAGACATGGAAGGCTCCACTGAAAATTGTTCCATTGATCTCGGAACCTTTCCGCCGGCTTGTAATAGACACAGTAGGCCCTTTGCCTAACACGAAATCAGGCTATAAGTACTTGCTTACTATGCTATGTCCCGCCACAAAATTTCCCGAAGCAATTCCGTTGAAGGACTTGAGCTCCACAGAAATAGTTGATGCCCTTTTGTTAGTGTTCGCGAGAATAGGATTTCCGGCCGAAATCCAAGCCGATCAGGCGACGGTCTTTACAAGCGCCTTGACGACCACATTCCTAGAAAGATGTGGAATAAAACTGTTGCACAGCTCGGTGTATCATCCGCAGTCCAACAGTGTAGAGAAATGGCATTCGGTGCTGAAGCGGGTGCTACGCGCTCTTTGTTATGAGCATAAAGCAGACTGGGAGGATTGTCTGCCGGCCACACTTTTCGCTTTACGAACAGTCCCCCACAAAGCTACGGGGTTTACGCCAGCAGAACTCGTGTACGGAAGAGCCCTCCGCTCTCCCCTCCGAATGCTGAGAGAAATGTGGGAAGGGACAGGAGAGAACCAGACAGTGGTTGAGTACGTGCTTAAGCTACTGGACCGCCTTAACAACACGAGAGAATTAGTAAATCGAAATATGAAAGCTGCCCAGGAGGCCGCCAAGGTCTATTATGACAAAAACGCTCGCCTTCGAGGTTACACCGCGGGCGATCGCGTGATGATCCTCCGGCCATCGAGAAAAAACAAGCTGAAAGTTCACTGGGATGGTCCAGTAGAAGTGTTGCAAAAACTTTCGGAGACGAATTACGCGCTAAGGGTTCCAGGCAGGGGAAAGCAGGTGAGAATCTATCATTGCAATCTGATGAAGCCGTTCGTGGAACGCAGCGGGATCATCAATCTGACTCTAAATGAACCAGAAGAGCTGGACAGCGAGAGTCAGGGTTGGAAGGGAGGTGCGGACGCTAGTGACAAAGTGGAAAACATTCTGGCTCACTCCGTGAATGCAGATTTCCTAAGCGGGACACAGGTCGACACGCTAAAGCAGTTGTTGAGCGAATTCGCTGACCTATTTAGCAGTCGCCCGGGAAAGACACACCTCCTGACACACGAAATCGAGCTCACCTCTGATGAGCCGGTACGGTCGAAACCCTACAGGGTATCACCGCGGCAAAAAGAAATAATGGACGCGGAAATTAAGCGCATGTTGGAGTTAGGGGTTGTAGAGCCAGCGGAAAGTGACTATACCTCACCGCTAATTCTTGTTGAGGCCCCAGGGAAAGATCCTCGTCCCTGCGTGGATTATAGAAAGCTTAATGCAATTACCAGGAATCAGCTGTACCCGATTCCCAACATAGAGGAAAGGATAGAAAGGGTGAGCGGCGCGAAATTCATTTCCACCCTCGATCTCGTACGGGGATATTGGCAAGTTCCCCTCTCAGAAAGCGCGAGCAGGTATGCCGCTTTCATCTCCCCAGCGGGCACCTTTCGACCCTTAATGCTTAGTTTTGGGTTGAAGAATGCCCCCTACAGCTTCTCGAAACTCATGGACATCGTACTGAAGGACATGCAGTGCTTTGCACTCCCTTATTTAGACGATGTGGCAATTTTTTCGGAAACCTGGCAAGAGCATCTAGAACACCTAAAGACCGTGTTTTCCAGTTTACAACAGGCTGGACTGACACTGAAGGCAGAAAAGTGTAGATTTGGTTGCGCACAAGTGACGTACTTGGGCCACGTTGTAGGCCAGGGAACTAGGAGCCCATCCGAGTTAAAGATTGCCCCGATCGCAGCATTTCCGCAACCACGGACTAAAACGGCCATTCGCTCATTTTTGGGATTAGTTGGGTACTACCAGCGATATATTCCTAACTACTCACAGCGGGCTAGTCCCTTAACTGACGCCTTGCGAAAGGGAGCACCTACTAACGTAAGTTGGGATAACCAAAAAGAAAACGCCTTCAAAAGCCTGAAGGAAGCACTCGTGTCCCGACCCTTGCTCAGGACCCCTGACTATGGGAAAGAGTTCATAGTCCAGTGTGATGCCAGTGATAGAGGGCTGGGTGCTGTCTTAAGCCAAGTTTGCTACGACCATGAAGAACACCCAGTTCTGTACATCAGCCGCAAACTGACCAGTAGAGAGGAAGCGTACAGCGCTTCCGAAAAAGAGAGCGCGTGTTTAGTTTGGGCAGCGCAGAAGTTGTCGTGTTACCTGTACAGCGCAAATTTTGTATTTGAGACGAACCATTGTCCTTTAACGTGGCTGCGACAGATGTCCCCCAAAAATGGTCGCTTGTTCAGATGGAGTCTGGCTCTCCAACAGTACAATTTCTCGGTGCGTTATAAGAAGGGGAAACTGCACGGAAATGCTGATGGCTTGAGCAGACTGATGTAAGCGGGAGAACTAAGAGGAATCTCCTCCTGTGTGTGTTTTTTTTTACTTTGTTCCGAGTAATCCGGCTGTGGCAGTTTCAAAAGGAGATGTTTCCCGCTCAGTCGGCACAACATTAACCCAAATCTGAACACAATTTTTTTAAAAGTGTATTGTTATCAATGGAAGAAGCCTGGTGATTCTTTGGCGAAGTCCGAGCGCTTGCGGGTGGGGCAGTGCTTTGCTGTTTGGAACGTCCCACCTGCGCTTTCCTTTGTTGGTGGTGCTTTGGGTTCTGCCTTGGGGGCGATGATATTACAATCCAGGGGACCAACACGGACGCCATGTCATCTCTTCCTGCCCAGCGGTCGTCAACGCTGGACATTCGAGATATTTCGGGCCGCGGAGGAGCTGTAAGGTTTCTGGCGACAGCCGGTGGTCTGATTCAGCTGCGTATTCGGCCAGGACACCTGCAGCCAGGGTCCCTGCACGGCGATAGGCATCTTGGTTCCCACGGCCGGTCCTCGCGTGGTTTATTGGATTCAAGACGGAGGATTCCACTGCCGTTTGAAAACAACATTGTTCCCGGAAGGTCGACCGTGCGGCACGGAGGCAGTTAGCGACCGCCATAACCGAGCAGGGGTGACTCACCCCTTCAACTGTGCCTGCTCGCCGGCGCCTCACCCATTCGGACTTCCCGGAAGACGTGTCCGGCTTGAGCGTGAGAACTGTCGTTCGGACGCGAAGACAACGCTCTCTCTGGTGGGGGGGGGGGCGATTGTCCAGCGGCACCCTTTTTCTCCGGCGAGGCATGTGACGGGGGCGTGTCCCTATGTGAAGTGGTGCGTGTGTGTGTACGACAACGCAAGTTAGGCCACGCCAAACCTGGCGAAGACCGCCTCGAACCTGGGGAATCCTAGGGACCGGACCCTTTTTAAACCGGACGACGAGTGCCGTGAGAAAGAATCCTCGATCATCCTCAGATCTTCTCAGATCCTCCGACCTTCCCCCATCACCCTACAATGGGTTCCAAAATCTTGCAAATAATGTAAAATAAACCCCCTGCACAGTTTCCTTCATAACCAAGTCCGACAACGTCATTCGGAGAAGGGACCTGCGGCGCTGAAAGAGTCAGCTCACTCAAGGACCCCTCATCTCTAGCACCGCCCAACCACCGATCTTTATCCTCAAGAAGCGCCACTCACCACAGACCCACCTGCCTCCGCCTTCCACAAGCCCTGCACCCACGAGAATCCCACGCTGCAGCTGAACGAAAACCAACGTCGAAATCAAATTCAGAGTAGTGGGAACGCTACCCACCCTCTAGGAGCACTAGCCACCAGCCATATCCTCACCGCACCCCCATCCGGCAACCTCAACCATGCCTCCCCCCCAGCATTTCCCTCCAGAAACGCCGCCTACCCCCAGCCTCCATCCCCCTTCATCCTCCAGAGAAATTAGGTCGCTTGTGTGAAGCCTCGGTTTTGGATGGAACTAGTCACTAGAGCAATACAAGGCTGCTAAGTGCGAAGACGCGTCGCTGCCAGCTGCCGCAGAAGACCGACGGCGCGCTGACTCAGTTTAAGGGGAGCCAACTGGGCGCCCGAAAGCGTCACGTCACTGACGTGAACAGAATTTAATGATTTGGCGTTTAGGTATACAAATGTGTTGACTTGAGGCGATGGCGAAAGAGGTATCACACATAAAAGGGCCCAGGGTATAAGAAAAAACTTGCATACGTGTTAGATGGTTCACGGTCTAGTAGAGTACTTTTGCAAGACAAGCACCGTTTTTCAGAAACTGGTAGATTTTCCAAGCTCTTCACTAAACCTGTTTTTCTACCACCATCACCTATGTTTTTATTTAATTGGTAATAAATGTCACTCTGTTCTATCACTGAACCCTTTTTTGCCATCGAGCGGCCAATGTGAGCTTCCGTTTCTTAGTTACAGCTAATTTCCTCTCGAGTTTGTTTCCTTATCAACGTTGCCGTTTTGCCTGTTGTGCTGCAATAGTGTTTTTGTTTCCATCCCTGAACGCCTGCTATCAGCTGAATTTTTAGCCTCCTTATAAGCCTCCAAGTTTCGCCCTCATGAGTACTAGCAACATACATCGATTATATTCATTTCTTTTCAGGATCTTTAATAAGCTGCAGCTCATAATTTAGGGGTGACTGCAGCTGAGCACAGGCAGTCTTCTTTCTTATTCCTTCTAATTTCTTTCTTATCATTGTTTTGTTTCTGAGTATTTTGCTATATAATGGTCTTCAATATAGTTTCAGTTTAGCTACTTTCAGCACTTTATTACCAATCGCTTATTGGGATTTCCGCGCTGAAGTCTCCAGATATATTTTACGTTTCTTTAAATAAATCCTAGGCTTGCCTTTACAACCCTGCCTCTCGCGGTCTTGTTGTAGTACGCTGTAATTCATTCCTTTGGTTCGTTTAGTGCCTATAACACTCAGCGTCTCAGCTCAAAGAAGCAGGCTCAAATCCTGATCACGGCGGTCAAATTTCGACAGGGGCGAAATGTAAAAACGCCCGTGCGCCGTGCGATGCCAGCGCATGTCAAATAACCGTAGGTGGGTTACATTATTCGAGACCTTCACTATGGCGTCTCTAACAGTTCATCTCTAACTTTTCAGCGTGAAGCCCCACGTATGAATTCATCCCCACTAATGCTTGACTAGAGAACACTGTAATCGAATAGGGGGCTGCAATTTTATTCCCCTGTATATGTGCGCATCTCATTTTTTTCTCAGTTCAAGTCTCTAAATACCTCCCACGGGAATGCAGTGAATACGAGTGGGCGTACCCGCTTGATACTCCTTTAAATTGGTATTTTCTCATGGCTTTCAGGGAGGGAGAGATGGGGTCCCTGAGTAGTCCTTGTAAGTACGTTTTGCGAAATTTAAACTGGTATGGTTGTTAGACGTCTGTGTTCCTGAAATATCTGCAGCACCGCTACCCTTTCAATTGAATCAGATTGTTTTCGCCGTCTGTGAGTGACATATAGATGACCGCGTGGTATATTGCCAACCACGCTATAATGTTATTATAGACTTCCCCTTCTGAAAACCTGCCTCTTGCTGATTACTTTTACTGATTACCGCAGTAAATGCCTTGTAGATGGTATTATAGCAACTTAATTCAAAAGCACTCCATTGTGGCTATAGTCTTTAGAGCATCCATATCACATGCAGGAGGGGTAGAGTTCGTTTCCTAGTGCCGCCGGATACAGACCCCCCCCCCCCCCCCTGGTGATACAATGGGCACAATTTCACCCTGGGCAGGTTCTGGGTTTCTTTGTGTGAAACGGTGGAAAACTGAGCCTACGATCCAAGCCTCCGTAGACGATAAACACCTTGTGTCATCACTCATAACCGTCATCAACTGTCACCAAAATAGCAAAAGCTATTTTCAATCTTCAATAGTTTCAAGAAACGTTTGCGCGTGTGGAAGCAAGGTTTCGCGCCACAAATAAAACATTGCGCTCAAGGATGGGCTGCCTCATGTAAACGCGTTGGAAGACCTCGCAGTTCCACTCCCAAAGAAGGTCACGCCAGTGCATTGTGTTGTTCATATTTGTGCCGAAAGTTCCTGCCTTGAAATCGAGAAATTGTATCAACTCTTTTTTTTATCACCGTATCCTAAGACCGACGCAAAAGCACCACGACAGATCAAAGGACAAAGAGTATTCGCAACACTTCCATTCTTTTCTGCGTGTTGTTTCTTGCGCAAGGATCAATTTTGTTTTCCAAGGCCAGTAGTCGGACGACATTTCTCGGCCAGTCTGTGCAAAAATATAGGTTTCAAAAACACTTAAAACAGTCATAAAGAAAGCATTTATTTGTTCATATGCACTCAATCTACCGCCAGAATAAATTTCTAAGTACTTCAAAAAACTTTTTATGCGAGCTCCATGCCACGCAAAGTGCGTTCCGTATACTAGTGTGTGTGGGTGGCTCCAACAAAAAAATATATATAACAAGCGTTAATTAGCCGTAGTATTGGCACCTGTATTCCTACCATTTCTGTGAGAATCTTTAAAACTTACGTTTGCGTCAAAGTGTCGAAGGCCAGATTTATGCTTGCACGTGCTTTAAGAACACACCCGTACCAGCATAGACAGTTCCTTTCGGTTCTTATAACACCCAATTTGAAACCGACGCTAGTCACCCGTTAGCGACCAGCAACGGACAACAACGGACAACAATGGGTGTCCACGCAAGGTTTCCCTACTGAAGACTGATAAGTCGCGAAGGCGCTCCACGTGGTTTCTACACAACCCTCCCATCGTTATCAGCATGTAGTAGTGATTAATACTGCCGCTGTAGACCAGTAAAGAGCCTCAGGTGGTCAAAATTTTGGGACGCTAAACCCCACTAAACCATAAATGTATTGTGCTTACTATCAGTTCCAGATTAGTGCCGCCCTCAGTTCAAATAAAATACGGAAAATAACCAAGTCACACTGCTGTGATCTAAGACATGTATGATTGTTTTAACTACCAAAGGTGCAATCGTTGCTCACAAATCAGCCGCGGCCAACCAACCAGCGCGAAAAGCGCTGCCCACTACCACTCTCTACAATGTGCGATGGTGCACGGCCTGCTTACAGTCGGTCATTACCTGCATCAAAACAGAAAAATAAACAACAGCACTGGAAGCAAAATAAATATTTCTTTTCGGGAAGCATGCAAACGGCTGCTAATTTTGCTAAACATATTCTGCGCAGATGAACAATGGCACAATAGAAGAGTCAGTCCGCTAGCGCATTTCATTTTCAAGCACCTTTAGATATGCGTCTCCCGCTCCCTGTTCACACAGTGCAGTTATGGATGTAGAAGTTTGATCTTAAATCCACTTTCGTAACCTATGAAGGCTGGTTATATTCAGCACAGTTTGCAGTAAGGGGAATGGGGGTCTGTATGTTTCTTGTCAAGTATCCTTTCCAGAATGCCCTCTGTTCTCTTTCTTGGTTGACAACCTCGAAAGTTTTTCCCGATTCTATTAGCGATTGACTTTGAAAATCCCTTGTAGCATCGGACGTAGAGCTCATCGACCTACAGTTTTTTAAGCCTTACTTCCCCTTTCTTGTAGACTAGTAAAATAACATTCTTGCCAGGTATTCCTACCACGTTATCTTCATTACCCTTCATCGAATCTGCAGTTATCTGATCTTCATCCGGCCTATTTTTCTTTTCCATTGATTGCAAACATTTCATAACGCTCGGTTCTGTTACTACCGGAATGTACATTTCCTCATCCCTATTGCTTCTGTCATATAGTAAATAATATTCTGGCTAATCTGGAAATTTGTGTTGAGTTCCTTTGCTACATCTATTTTTTTAATCCCCTGTGACTTTGCCCTCCTTGCCTTTTGTCGTGAGCATCGAGTTTTTCTCCATAAATATTTTCCTCTTTTTTTGTATCCTAGGCTTGCTTAATCCTCTTTGTAAGATACCGTCTTATGTCGCTAACCTTAAGCCTTTTGATTAGCTTTCAAAACTTTGCTGCTTCAGTTTCATCTTTAGGCTTCGGGGCGCTCATGCTGTGGCGTTGCTGTGTTGTTATATGTTATATGAGGAAGCTTGCCTATATCCGGCTCACCCTACCCAAATTCTCTCCTACTCCCGTTGCGAGCTCTGTACTTGTTATGATGAGGCTGTCATTCTTCGCCTTTGCGCAAAGATTATATTCCTTACTTCGAAGACAGCTTTCTAATAAAAAGGCGTTCGCGAGCCATAGTCTATCCAGATGGGGAACCCACCATTAAGGGTCACAGTACCAGCTTATTCTGGGAAAATAAAAACGTTGCTAGGTGTAGCCAAGACGGCTGAATCAACGAACTTAACAAAACACTTCGGCGTCCTTACCTCAACTGAATGCTAAAAGCCGGGCTCACACCTGGCAGAGATTTGCGAATGTAAAGGAAATCAAGCTGGTTCCAACGCGGCGACCCTAATCTTGTGAAAGAGCAGCGTAGTATGATGACGGGGCCACGGTTTATGCAGCCTCGGAGGACGCCGCTTTACCACGCATGGTTGAGGTATATCTCGACGGCTGGGCTCAGCCGCCGGAACCCCAGTTTCCACGGCAAACGGGACCACACCGCAGCAGTCCTCTCGCCGAAAGGATACATACCTGCTCTTTAACACTGTATCTACCCCATTTAAGCCGTCACAGCCCTGGTTTAATGTCCGGTAGATCCTCGAACTCAGCGTACTGTCACGGCCGAGCAAAATTTATTTTTCGGTGTCGCCCTCTCTCTTTTTTTATCGCAGTTGCTCCCGTCGGCAACTGGTGAAGAATAGGATAGTTTTTTTTTGCTTGTTTGGCAGTTATTTTTGCGAGCAGCCGCAGCCGCGCTTGGCAACTGCTTGAACAGCTCTGCATCCAGGAGCTGCCATGGCCACCTAAAAGAGCAGATTTGAATATAATTGAAAATATACGGGGGTTAATCAAAGACTAGCTAAAAGGCAGCTGCGCGAATCATCGCCAGATATCCTTTGGGCGGCGGTTCAAGAGAAATGGAGCAGGCTCCAGGCTCTTCCTGACCTTGCAAGCATCCTGTTTGACTCCTTCCCTGAGCGCCTTCAAAGCGGTGTGATGGTCGGTGGGGCCTATGCACGCCATCAGTGCTACGACGTGTTTGCTCTCGCATCACGACAGCGAGCTGGCTATCATCCTCACTTCTTTTCTGAATTGATGGGGTTGTGCTCCTGTTATTATTGTTACTACACTTTCCCAACAAAGTGACTTGTGTGAATTAGTTGTATCGGGAAAATAAACTCTATCTGTTTTTCGAGCTTGTGTAATACTGTCCATCACGGACATAAAAAAACTAATAAAAAAGAAGCCATCTTTGCTCATGATAACCGAGCCAATATAAATGCCGCATACACAGTCATATAGGGTCGGCACTTCGACGCTCGGGCGATGGCACCCTTGATACAGCTTACGTCCTGCCCCCCTCCCCCACCCTCCCCCATGCTATAGTGCCTAGAATATACTTGCTAGTGTGCCGAGGGCGCGCGCTCGCGTGGCCGCTGCGGTGATGTGGTGGCGCTGCCAGTCGATAAGGTGCCACCACGCCGCGTTCGCTGCCGAGGCAGCGTAGGTGCGGCATGTCTGGCGTTTGTGCGCTGCGTTTTTCACCACGAAAGCCTGTCTCTGAACGCTTTGAGAGCACTTTTTGCATAAAAACACTACTGGCTGCAGACAATCATACCGGCTTGGCATTACCAGGAGAAAATCCTGGGCTGAAACAGCGCTCGCCGAAGCGTTTGACACGTACCACCAGGTCCAGTTTGCTCAATTTTTATTCGTTTATTCTTTGTGGCGAACCACGGAAGGACTTAAGCAGAAGTCATATTGACTGCCTAATGTTCAGCGAGGTACCCAACTTGAAATAAGCAACGAAAGTTGATGCGTTGGCCGCATTACGTTGTTGTGATTGAACGATCGAGTATGGTCCGGACTCATTGTTGCTACATGGAAACTTCCGATCGAGATTTTATTCGACTAGGGGCCAGTCGATTGCGATCCACGCATCGCGATCGCGGGTGAAGGATATCGTATACACCTTCATGCTGAGTGAGCGCTCGGCTAGCTCTGTCCAGGTGGAAAGACCGAGTCGTGGCCCCCATTAATTCTCAATGGCGAGCAGAACATCTAATCCGGAATGGCGTCGCATAAAAAGAAAAGCAGGGCACTCTCGCCTTTCCCGACCACGAGTTCCGTCTTCAAAGATCGCATGTGACTATCAACACAAGCAGTTGGAATATGTCTCACTACTGATGTGTTTTATTTGCAAATCACAACTTGCTTCGTACAACTTATGCAGGTGTGTATGAGCTTGCGCTTCCCTTTGTAATGGAACAAAAGAAAATGGTGATTGTGCCATTGATTATTTACAAATCTGGAATACAGTAAAAACAGAGCTTGTTGTAAGCACGCGCTTGCTTTGTTCTTTTCCGAGAAAATACACTGTAGCGACCACAAGACTGCGTTCTGGCATCAAGCTTCCAAATGTTACCATTCTTTCTATATACAAAGCGGCAAAGTTGTTTTTTTTTTCGCTCCATAACGTGCGTAGGCTACAGAGCCAGCAGGTGCTTCAGATATTTTGGTTCAGGTTGCAGGAATACAAATTGAGTCCAACGGATGCTGATCTTCAATAGCAATACAACCCATCTGCTGCTGCGGGCATGAGTTCTCACTCGGCTACTCTGTTGCTGCCGGCTAGTCGGAAACATCGTCGAGCGTGCTTGACGGTCCATGGCTGACGCCTGCACCGGCACTGCAATAACGGTTAGCAATAACGCTAACCGCATGCTGGGCTACATACGCCGTAACTTTAATCTTTCTTCTAGCTCCGTAAAACTGCTTCTCTACAAGTCGTTGGTTCGTAGTAAACTAGAATATGCTGCATCTATCTGGGACCCCTATCAAGAGACACTAATATACCAACTCGAATCCATACAGAACCGTGCGGCCCGTTTCATTCTCTCGAATTATCACCGTAACTCTAGTGTCAGTGCCATGAAATCAAGCTTATCACTCCCACTACTGTCGCAACGTAGAAATATATCCCGCCTTTGTCTATTCCATAAGATTTACTACGATAAACCCATCCTTAAGAGAAAATTTATAACGCCACCTTGCTACGTTTCAGCTCGGATCGATCATCGTCATAAAGTTGGTATTCTTTCATGCCAAACAAACCACTTTTACAACTCATTCATCCCCAGCACATCGGCACAATGGAATCACCTTCCCCGATCGGTCGTCGAAATAAGTGACCATTCTGTGTTTAAATCGGCTTTAACTAACTTGATGGTAACATAGTACCTGTAATTCTTGCGCCCTGCCGTTTATTCTTTTCAGCTTATGTGGTAGTTCAAACAGACCTAGTCTGCGTGGTATGCTTGTTTGCGTGGTATGCTTACTTTTATGCTTACTTTTATTCTTTGCTCATAATTTCGTGTTAAATGACTTAATTTGTTTGATTGTATTTGCTGTAACCTACTGATTTGCGCGAGCCATATTTTTGTTCACATTTTTGTGTTACTTGTGACTGCTGTTCCTTTGTTATTTTGTCTATTGTACCCCACTCGTCTCTGTAATGCCCTCGGGCCCTGAGGGTACTGATATAAATAAATAAATAAATATCTAAATCCGACAGGCCAACCAACGGTGCACTGATGTGACTGGTTCCATTTTTGCCAATTAAACTTGTTGCTCTCATTGCCAGTGTTGTAATGATTACATAGCTTTCAAATCTGGATATAGGGGAGAGCGCGGCAAAACGCCACAGAAATGTCTTTTTCATCTAAATTATTTTTTTATCCACAGATATAACAAAAATCTGCCAAATTATTCCCTACTATACTGGCATCACGCTTACCAAATATGAAAAGACCATCTGATAAGAAACACAGTAAAATCTAATTATTTATAAAAATGTCGCATTTTCACCTACCCAATTATGCAAAATGAGGCAGTGCACAGGAAAATGAGAATTGTCTTTTTAATCTGCAGGCTAACCGCCTCACGGCTTCTGTAATTTTTTCACGTTGCTACGCATTGCTAACTTGAACTGCCAAAGCACTTAATGACGGGCCAAATAGAAAGTGAAAAACGGCTGTGATTCGACAGAAATATGCTTTAGTTGGCCTGTAACATGTCCCTAAAGTTGAAGTTGCATTACCGACATTTTTAAGGTGTCAGTAATGCATCTTCAACTTTTGGGAGAAGGTGCACATATGTGTAACATATATATGCACCTTCCGAGAGAAGTTCGATAAGATATACACCGGGTTCATGAATGGTTCCACCATCAGTGATAAAAGGAAATTATCTTGGTATATTTCCGCGACACACTACGTCCAACGATTTTTGGGCAGTCCAAAAAATACTGCTCAAAGTTTCCAAATTTTTTAATTGGCTCATAATTTTCTGACATCGTTCACAAGCAGAAAATCGATGGTTTAATTGGTTGCTGATTCTTACTGTCGCAAAAAAGGCAGGTTTTTAGAGAATATTTCTGTCAATGCATGCCAAATTATAAGATCGTAGGTTCTGAAGTGCCCAGTATTGATTTGATCGGACGCTCCGTAACATAATAGTGGATGGCTAAACGCTGCTCCATACCAGCGCGAACAAGGTTGCCAAGCGCGACAACTACCTTGGTGCCGTCGTCATCGTCGTTTCTCCGGTCTCGCGGTCGGAGTTCATTTCCAATTCAATTACTACGTCAGCCTCAGTTTCGAAGACGTACTCCGTGCCTTCATCATTGCCACTGCGGGAAATGTGGTATGAAACCGATCGTTTCCAAGGAACACATTGTCCAAGTGTGATGCCATTTTTAAATCAACGTCTTTCAGATACATGTGCGTCGAAGGCAATAACAGAATTTTTTTTCCGTCTTCTCTTGACCTCTAGTGTTCAAGAGAGACAGATATCGGTGGGCGAGCCTAGCTTGTTTTTGGCAGTCAAAGCAAAGTAGCATCCGGATCGATGAGGGCCAATAGTCATTAGCGACATTTGTAGAATGTCCCATGGCGAGTGCAGCTTTGGCTTAGAGATTAAGGGCTGACGTAGGACTAGAGGAGAGCCACAGCGTTGGAGAACTGATAAGTATAAAGTTCTGTCAGATTGATGTTGTCCATGCGGACGCGTACCACTTAATGATAAGAGATCACTGACGTTCGAACAGCGCTGGACGCTGGAGCGGAAAATTACGCGTTATTTTAATTTATAAACCTCTTCAAACATGTTATTGCAGAGCAGTCGTTTTGGCGTCAAGAAAAGAACTTTTCTTGGGCAACGCTTGACACTAATTTTTACTCTTTTTACGCTTTCTGTTCAGTCAGCGTAGGGACCTTTGTTAACGTTCCTTTCTTTTTTTTCATATTACGGCTACGACAGCAGGCCCCAGCTTTTTTACAGCGAAATTAAAGCTCAGAGTTTCGCTTGGCGTTTCGCTTTTGACCTTCAAGCCCGACAAAGGTCAAGCCAAGAACACACCCCCAAGACTAACAATGTATCAATGTGTCTTGCTGCGCATGGCCACGGTATGCCTGTATGATATGGTCATAGCTAATGACCAGCAACCACGTGACCGATGACCAGTGGTCCGTTGACCTTTGACTTTGACGTTGACATTTGACCTTGACTTTAAGAGCTGAGATTTGCATCGGCTGATGTGACGCCATGTGATGACGTAGAAATGTCGTCACACCATTCTTTGCAATGAATACCGCCGGCTTTGCTGTCGCTCGTCTATTATCCGGGTTGAACCTCATGGCAATTTTTTTTGCTGCAAATTATGATGCAAACCATGTTTTGTAGCAAAATTCCCTATAGTTCAGGTTTTCGGGGCAATTTTTTTCAGCGAATTTAATTCACTACTAGTGTTTGTTTTTGTTTTGTTTTTCCAACAACCCAAAATCTCTCGCTTTCCTCGTCATTTTTTTAAAGATTGATTCCGTGACAAAAGTGCGCACAAAATCAGCTGTTCTTTTTTTTCTGACATCGCCAATAATTTTGTCGCTACGTTAATAAAGCCAGGTGACACTTCTGCGTTTGTGCGAACAAATCTACTTTTGAATACTGCCAGAAACTTCACTCAGCAATACAGCGCCACATTTAAACACTGAATAGCTGGAGCACAACAAATATCAATGGCCTGGTAAGCATTTTACACAACGATGTCACCACGAACCTAGTCTTTGCCTGTGTTCCGGTCTTTCGCTTCTAAAGCCAATTTATTTTCTGTACATATCCACCCATTTGTCTCCGCCATGGATAAGATGCATTCACGCAGGTGGATAAACATCAACCGTTGACTGAAAACACCGCTTCAAAATTAGCATAACAAATCGGCGAGTTTGTACACTACCGTCAGCTCTCTGGGTTTGTGCATTACAGTTTCTTTAGGGGGCATTTCGGAATAAGGGTCGAGTCTAACCCCATTTTTTTATGAAACATTCTTGGTGCTCAAGAACGCGCTGAAACCGAGCTTCACCCGAAAACGAGGGACCGACAGTAAGTATATGGTCCTGATAGTTTTCTGCGAAAAACTTAGTTTTCTAATATCGCACTTGCTGACCGGGTCTCTTCTTTATCTGTATTTTTGCTGGTTTGTAACCTTGCCGAGGCTGTGCACAGGCATCACAGCGCAAAGATTCGGCGTTGTCAATACCTCCGTGTGTAAAATGACCTTTATTTTAACATATTGTAGTCAAGGTTTTCTACAATTAAGGTAAATTCTTCTCGTTTCAAATGTTTGCTTCAATTTTAAACGTTCAGTTGAGGCCCTCGGTTTGTTTTATGTCTATTATTCACCCGAATTTGTCAAAGCTACTCAAAATTTTGTTTACTGCGCGAGGAAGGCATTTTACGCCTCCTTATCATTATCATTGTGCGGATGTGTGTGTTGACAGTGGAGTTCAACTCCGCAGTCAGTCAGGTGGCTGGCACTGGCATAGTGATTGGGTTGTGCTCCGCCGGAATTAAGCACACATAGGTCAAGCAGTACTATGTTCCTATACTGCTTGTTTCAGCTAATGTTATCGTTTAGCTCACTGCTCACTCTTCTTTTACGGTGCTTGAAAAACCTGCGAGGAGGAAAAGGCATAAAGCACATTGAGTCGTTCTCCTCTATGAACTGGCTACTGCTCTCGTTTGGTGCTCTTGTGAGAGAACAGTCTATGTGATCACAAGTAACGGAAGCACGGCATGCTTTCCGGGCGAGCCAGTTTGTGATGCGGTGATCACAACGCAAAGCGCCGGCGCGAAAAGCTGGTGTAGAAAAAATAATGCGTCTCTTCGAGAAGCATTAAACGGAGCAGACGTCATAAGCAATGGTAATAGTTTTACCTCTAGCAAGGAGCAAAGACAAGGCAGTTTAGTTTTTCTAGACAAACCGCTTGATTTTGAACTAAGCATGCACGCCGTGTTAAGACTGAAGGCTTATCACTGCAAGATAAATGCATTCCCCATCTTATCAACAAATAAAACTATTTGTTGGCAAAGGAAGTGTAATGGTGTTGCGATAACAATTCAATCATTAATCCTTCGGAAACAAAGTTCATGTCCAGTGAGAAAGTTCTACCTTTAACTCCTGTTTTACTTCTCTAATCACACCTTGCTCCCCTCTGCGACCCTATATATTTTCTAGATAGTCAATTCTATGCATCTCACAAATTTTATTCGCAAATAACGCACCTCGAGGAAAAAACAACACCTGGCATAAGATCACCTATCAAGGCGCCTTTTTTTTACCCATTGCGCTTTACTATATCTCAATTTCGTCTTCTTCTATTGTAAACTTACATCTGGCATTCTTAATTGGGGTAAAACATCCAACTGTCACGTACCTTTTATCGAGCGTATACACATCAAGACACCCATATCATGACAAAGCACCCTTTGACTCCAACATCGGTTTTGTTCTTGAAATTAACATCTTATGAATTTATCATTTATTTCTTCTTCATCTTGGTGTTGTGCTTTTCGAGCTTACCAACATAAATAAATTACAACCAACAAAACGACTATATTAGCACTAGGTTAGCGAGAAATAAAAATTTTCTACTACAAAAGGTCTTGGTAATTACGGAGAAATGTCTCTTTCTTTTCCTTCCGTCAAATTTTGGAATACATTGCCGCCATCTCTGAAATCCTGGTTGTCCTTTCGTAAATTTAAAACATTACTGAAAGGTTTTATTTTTCTCATACAACAGGTTTTTGTACCCGTTGTTATTTTCGTTTTCTTTCATTTATTGTTCACGAATTACCTACCCTAATATTTTTGTGCAATGAGTAAACCTCCTGTTTTCATTGTATTTTAACGTATGTTACTCATTCGGGGTGCCGGTACAGTCCGCAGACTACCAGAACGGCAGGTTGGCCATGTTGGTTATTCATTTGTCATGGAACAGCGTAGAACGATGGAATTGTACATGAGACAGGCGCCTGTCTCTTATCTTGTCCCGTCATCCTGCGCTGCTCCATCGCAAATGAATAACTATATACCCAAGCTGCTCTCCTGGCAAATTTCATTTCTTGTACTTCGGCCTCATTTTCAATGTTCCAATCTCGACTTCCAAACAGAGCCTGTCTCCTGTCCTGTCCCTTCGTTCTGCGCTGTTCCGCCAAAGACAATGCAACCCAGTTTTGTATATTACTATGTATGTTCACCTTTATGTGAGTTTAATGTACTTGACTTGATTTAGTTTGAAAATGAACCTGGAGCATAAATTTGTCCAGCCTCTGAAAGCATGAGGCTGATGAAATATATCTTTTTTGGAAACTTGAGTTCATACACCGCTCGCCACAATGCTCTTTACATCTCTTGTCGAAAGTCATTAACCTAACACAATCACCCGCCATACAATTGCCTTTCACATTCTTCTGATGCACGAGCTTCTCTCCTCCAAGGACAGTTACTTCCAAGAACTAAAAATATATATACCGCTCAGTTTAAAAAAATAAATTCAAATGGCGGCTAGGAACAAGCAAGATTCTGGCCACAGAGTGCAAAACGCATGGAACTGGCGCGGGTTCATTGTCTCTGCCCAAAGGTTTTTATGATAGGAAAAGTAGGGCAGCAAAAAGATGACGAATGGTTGCGTTCGTGCCCAGCAATGCACACGTGTTTTTTTTTTTTCAATAAGCGCAAGAACAGGTGTCGAGGCGAACAAGAAAATGCATTCGTCCGGTAAAGTGAAAAACAAAGTTCGCCGTATGTGGTAGCCTTACTGTGTCGGTGGGAATAAATTGTGTATTGTCGCCGCTCGTATTTGGAGAAGACCGCAGAGCAAGGACACGTGTAGGTCTGTTTTGATTTTTTTTAAGTATCCACGATGGCAAGACAGCCTTAGTAACAGACAACACCGCAGCGACAAGCGAATGATCGCCTTTCTTTATTCCAGGAAATCTTGCGAGCGTTCAGTCACCCGCTGCAGCTCAATGGCAAAAAGAAAAAACAGGAGCAGAATTATACGCTCGAGAATCTTGCGCCAATCAGCTTTTGCAATAAAAAGCCCACCAGCGTGTTCGGTCGGCACAACGTGACCTACTGAATCAGCCGAAGGCTCCAGAGCGCAGCGTCCTGCCTATCGGCACAACCATGAGAGCATTCGTCGTTGTCTGCCTTCTGTTAGCAGGTGAGACAGTGCAGCTGCGAGATTCAGGCGAAACTGTAGCATTTTTACAAGTGTTAGCCCTTACTACTTAAGTTTGTCAAGGACGCGTCTGTCTGCAATGAAGGTCAGAATGACCAAAACGTTTACCAAGTTACCGCATTATATCACCATAGTCCTTCATTGCTAGTCCTTCAAATGACATTTTGGACTATGATATCACATAGCAATAATGGGCGCGTAGTGACTTATTTGATGCCTGTACTTTCAATTCGTTATGTATGCGCCAGTAAAGCAGCTATCGAAGTGGGACCCCCCCCCGGGACCACCATTTGAATAAAACTTCGGAGCCACCGGTCTGACGCAGAATGTTCGAAGTGGTGTCAAATGACTTGGCGTGTTCCTGAGGATAAATGACTAATTGATATGAAGCCCAAAATATGTGTAGGGTGCACAACGCCTTTCCGCCCCAAAGCCCTGCATTCCGAGGACCTTTAGACGGCCATTACGGCGGAACCGTTTGTCCCAGGAGGTTCCGGATGGTGTCAAAACGTGCTGTGATGCACACATTTATAGATTTTATTAACTGATATAACGAGGAGATATACCGGATATAGCAAATGTGGCTGTAAATCGCAACAGTAGTGCAAAATTAATGAGGTAGCTGGCGCTGCTTGCGTCTTAGAAAAGAGGCTTCCGGATAGGAAACATCCGCCGATGTTTGGATTTGGTCTTCTCCGCGTTCGCTGAGCACACCGATGTAAACCCTTGAAGCTCCCGTAGCTAACGCTCTTAAGTCGAACACTGAGGCAGTGTTGACGAATTTTTTTCCCATTTATTATGCACAATTTAATTCGAGTGATTAAGAAAGAGTGTTATAGTTTCCCCCTGCAGCCCTGGGTGCGATCTCAAGAGGTCTTTCAATTAGCTCTGCTTATTTCGCGAAGTACACAATTTGAATTGCATTTATTGATGTTTTCGGCGCATACGTCTTGCTGTGGAACAAAGGTAAAAGTTTCCATGGAATTCACCTGAGTGGGACTCGCGGCTCGCAGCTGGCAGGTGCAACATAAGCCAGGAGGCACGTAGCAGCATGAAATAGTGGTTTGCAGGTCCCTGGTGTGACACATATACATGCAATAGGAAGAATCACTTACACATAAGAAGGAACATCGTTTGCATGACTCATTAGCTGCCTGAAATGCACTGGAGCGTCAATGATTGCAAAAAAAAATGTCGTTTTGCTTCTCTTGTTTCTACCTATAGGCGCCATTGCAAATACAGTTTTAAGTTTCCTGAAATATGTATGATCGCGGCTACACTTCCTTTTTCTTTCTCTTTCGGCGGAACACCGAGTTTTTACTTTTGCTCCAGAGCCTTGTATGCACCACTTTGTCTCGCAGGGAAAGAAGTGTCAGTGCTTACTACGTTCGATACAACAGTTTTTTTTTTTTTACTGGTGCTTGCTGTGTCCCTATCGGAATGAAAAATATAAGGACACCTAGTTTTCAGGTCTGTTTCCATCATTTTTCTAGTACCACTACACAGGGCCTGAAGAATAAAAGAACTG
Source organism: Amblyomma americanum (assembly GCF_052857255.1). Taxonomy (NCBI): domain Eukaryota; kingdom Metazoa; phylum Arthropoda; class Arachnida; order Ixodida; family Ixodidae; genus Amblyomma; species Amblyomma americanum. The sequence continues at coordinate 64,364,615 of NC_135503.1, read as the reverse complement.
AAGAAGATATCGTCATTCTATTTGAAATATTTATAACGGCATTTCTTTCGCTTATAGCTTAGCCTTCGGTTCCTGCAGGCACGAAAGTACTGAGTTGATCTTCTATCCTCCGCAGATTGCTGAGGTATTCCCCATGATCTCTTATCCCTGACTCTTCCCATTTGAAATCTGTGAATACCTTCTGCATATACGCGGTAAGCAGTACTTGGGAACGTCATGTCTCCCTGCCGGATATCGTTCCTTATTCGGATTTTATTGCTTTCCCTAAGGCGGACTAGGATGGGTGTGCGGCTGCTGTGGATATTTTTATGTGCCTTAAGATACGCCCTTTCCACACCCTGGTTCCTAATGCCTGCATGGCTGCTGAGATTTAAACTAAGTCAAATGCTTTCTCGTCTTTCAGTATTCAACGAAGGATATATAGAAGGACTGGTTATACTCTGCGCATTTCTCTATTACCTGATTGAGAGCGCGAGTGTGGTCTACTGTCGTGTATCCTTTACAAAAGCTGCCTAGTCCTTCCGTTGAATGAACTCTAAGGCCGTTTTAATTCTATTACCGATTACTGGAATAAATACTTTGTACACAAAGGACAATAAGCTGATCGTCCTGTTATTTTTCATGTCATTGACGTCCCCTTTCTTAAAAGTGATGATATTATTGGCGTTCTTCCTAGATCAGTGAACGCTCGAGGACGTGAGGCGCTGCGTATAAAGTGTGTCCAGTTTCTTTATCACAATCTCCCCACCGTACTTCAGCTTTCCTTTTGCATAGAAGAATGTACTAAGACTAATGCGACAGCTCTGTCCCATTTGCTTTATTTACAGTATGCCTGGCCAACGCTCGAAAGTTAACAAGTCAGGGAAACGCACGAGCAGGAGCACGCGCTAGGCTCTTTGCGGGCGCCGAAAGCTCGGGTCCCAGCGGACATCCAGGCGTCACCTACAGCATCGGAGGAAACGTCGGAGGGCAGATCGGCGGCCAATTGGGGACGGGGCTTGAGGGCACTGGATGGGGTAAGACCTTTTTTAAATGGTAGCTTTGACATTGAATGCACTGTCGCGCGTCGTCTAACCAACCGGCCGGTATCAAGTGCGCTATTCCAATGATTTCATGGTTATTAACCTGTACGATACAATTCTATATTATGGTAAAATGGCGAATGCGTGAATGCCAATGAGTAATTACTCGCTTAATAAAACTGTGTATGTGAAACTGTTAAGAAACGAACTCGCATTCTCTGAAGTAAATTATAGCAGAGTGCAGCCGCATTCTTTTTAACACAGCCGCACTTAACCAGCTGCATGTTCTTTAAAGTCCTTTGTCGAAAGTTAGTTTTAGCCTCGCTCTAACTTTAAGCACATATACGTAACCGGCCACAGTCACATGCTTGCTTTTAATCCACAAAGTTTTCGAACTTTTTGAAATAAAATGACTTGCTTGGCAAGGGGCTATGAAACTCAAATAGGCAAGGAGAGGAAGACTCGAATTTTGTCCAGTTTTCTTTGCAGTCATCCAGAAGACAAGAAACGGGCAGCAACATAAGCTTTGTCCCCCGCTCATGGAGAGACGTGTACACGGGTTTAAAAGCACTGCTGTGACCTGTTTACGTGAAGGAGGGGCAGTCCCGTGCATGAAGCAAGTTATTTTCTTCTTTTCCGTAAATAGAAATAAACAACATAGGCGTAGTTGAGTAACTTGGATACCACCAGGCTTTCAACGGCAAGGTCCAGATTAGATGCGTAATGCTAGATAGCGCTAATAATTTTTTTCTTTGAGGCCTTTGGGACTTCGTTACGTGCCTCTTTTATTATTTATTTATTTATTTAGTTATTCACAGATACTTTCGGCCCAAATAAGGCCACGATAGGAGTGGTTTCATACAACCTATAATGGGAGAGGGAAGGAAACAAAGCAATGCAAAGTAGTGCAAACAAAGCACCGTACAAAATACATCATTAAGAGTGATTTCATAAAGCCTTATTAGAAACGGAAAGGAAAAAAACAGTGCAAACAAAACACAATTCAAAATAATGTCTGAGAAGAGGCTGCTTACAACCTAGTATGAGACTATAAATGAGTAACAACGCAAAGCAGTGCAGCAAGAATACAGTTCAATACACCTCACTTTCTAAAAAGACCGGAAATGAATGATGAGAATACTTCTCGACTCTCAGTCCTCATTGTTTATTCTGGTAGGTTGTTCCAATCCGCGGATGTTAGCGGAAGAACGGAGTACTTAAAACTATCCTTTGAGAACTTTCGATCTGTTAGCGTTCTAGAGTTCTCAGTTTGTGTTACACGTGTCAAAATTTCATCGATGTACTTGTGTTTGTCAATGAGTGTTTTGTTATTTATAATTATATAAAACTGATTCAATCTTTTTATTTTTATTCGAACATCTAGTGCGGGTAAGTCAGCTTTTATAAAGAATGGAAAATTTGCTGCTGCGGTATTTCGAAAAAAATTATACGCAGCGCACGTCTTTGCAAATGCTCTAGTTTCGATCTGAGGCACATAGTGTGAGGGTCCCAGACTCACAAGCATCATGGCTGTAGTATAATTTTGTAAGTCATCAATTTTATCTCTGAAGAAGCAAGTCTGAGCGAACGTCTTAAATATAATTTTTATTTACTTTTCCTACTACTGTATCGATTTGCGTGGTCCAACTAAGGCTCTAATTAACTGCAGTACCTAGTTAGCTATATTCTGTGACCTAGAGAGCATTTGTATTGTTACCTAGAGCATTTGTTTTTTGTATGTACACTGTGCTGCGCACAGAGTCTACTTATGCCACCTACAGGGCCCTTGACGCCGTTTACTCACGAAGGATAAGAAAAATTAGAAATTAATAAAAATTTAATCGCAAATTCTATCACCGCAAAAATTTTACCGCTACCTTACGCAGTAGCAGAGGTATCACTGATTAAAAAGGCCCACTTTTTTTTTTTACCCTCAGCTCGTACAGCGTAGTGAGACATGGAAAGCAAAATAAATATTGCATGCCGGGACAACATTACGCCCGCGAATACGACGTCCGACTTGACTCAGTAGTATACATTGTTTTGGCCGCTGGCCGCTCGCTACTGGACGTCGCCACGAAGCACGCGAATGGGTTTTTTTTAATTGGTTGGTGAATTAGCGGCTGCCTTTTGAGAGCTTGTATGAGGCAAGAATGCTCAACGATCTTTCTTCTACCAAACGGCCTTTACCCAACCTTCTGGATATACACGCTGTACCAGCAAACTTTAGCCAGGGTTTAAAAATATCCCGCGGTAGTCTAAGATGACGCGACCAAATGCATGTTACTGGTTGTTGTATGGAGCAAGTCACACTATTTTGTATTGGGCTTAACTGCGTAATTAGACGAGATTAATTAACCAAACTCGCAAGCAAAGAAGATAGGCGAAAAAGTCCAATGAGAAAGTTGTGAAACGGTCCACAAAACGTCCCATTGAAACGGTCTATCTATTACGGGTCGGCTTTTTTTCTCTCTTTGCAGATGCCTACGAAGTACAAAAAATACCACGTGTGATGTAAGCTTGCGCACCACAATTGCAGAGCTGTCAAACGTTCCGCCCAACATACCAACATCTCATCTAGCCGAATGTGCTGCTGCTTAAAAGGCGGCAGGGCTACAACGCACAGGCTGGCTGTGCGATTACGGGAGCGAAAACGATAAGGACTGTGTCTGCTTGTCACTATGATCAAGCGCCGCGAGGAAAGCATACCGCTGGCGTAAATCGCATAGCCAACTGCAGCATTGCTGCTCTGTCGCTTGTTAAGGGGAAACACACCGAGCTATATGATCTGTTAATTCATGTACGAAACGTTTGCGAGCACTGCAATCACGGCGCGCAAGGGGGAATGCCACTTGGTATTTTTTGTATTTCGCGAGCATTTGCAGTGAGCGGAAAAAAAGCCGATACGTAAGAGATGGAGGGTTAAAAACTTTTCAATCGGACGTTTCGCGGACTGTTCTACAACTTTCTCGTTGACCTTTATCGCCTATCTCCGTGGCTTGAGAATATGGTTAATTAATATCGACCAATTACGCAATTAAGCACAATACAAAAAATAGTGTGTGCTGCTGCGTACAATAGCCAGCAGCATGCATTCGGGCGCGTCGTCTTAGGCCCGTTTCCTGCGAATTTTGCCGCACCGACACTGCGAATTCGGTGCCGCCGCTGACGCCGCAATGCGATTGCCGCTCAGTCCTTTCACATGCAATGCAGAACCTTCGAATTCGTTCGGTTGAGACAACACGGTTGCTAGATGTCTGCTTATCCAACCTAGGCATAAATGCGGCAGTAATGTAACATGGAATGTGTTTATGTTGTCATGCGCACATTTAGAGACAAGGTAACATTTCGTATCATTTTATCAAAGTAAACAGTTCCGAATTATTTGAAAAGTACACGATGGCCAAAGCTAAGCCTGGCCAAAGCCAAGCCTGAAAGAGAGCCAGGAAGTGGATGCTCCCTATTGGTGAGTCGCAGAGCGAACGCACCGACGCTACGACTGAATTCCAACCGGACGGAAATCGCTCGCAAGGCGTCTGCGGCAAGAGCGGCGGCCCTCTCCAGCCGCCGACCGAACGAATTCGCAGTGCCGGACGGTGAAATTCGCAGCATGCGAAACGGCCCTCGGCGTATTTTTGAACCCTGGCTAAAGTTAGCTGCGACGCCCTGTATATAAAGAATGTTGTTATTTTTGGAGAGGCCGTGAAGAAAAGATCAAACTAAGCAAGTCCGATGGATTATTCTTAAGGAAACTTGTGAGGTTTTTTCTGCGTGTAAACGTGGCTGCATTGCTGAAAAAACCTTAAATGAAAATCTCGGGACCCTTCCTCATAAAAATCGGCTATGAAAATTTAGCACAGTTACCTCCTTCCGGCGATGTGTTTGTGATGGGGCTCTCCCACGAGTGCGAGGCGTAACTTGCAAAGACGGGAAACGCGTCCAAAAGGTGGTACTTGCCCGCCGACCGTGTCTACCGTCGCGGCCACAAGATGCAAGGCGTGCAAGCCGTCAATTTAATTGTGGCCAACCGTACGAATCTTTAATATTCAGAACACTACCAGAACATGGCGCGTTAGCATAGATATGTCTCCAATTGTATTCAGTTTGCGTCAGATTCCATTAGTGAGGTTGAGGTTCCACAAGTACTCTAAACGTACGTATCGCTTATTACTACCTTCCACAGCAGCCCTTTGCCGTTTATTTTCCTTCAAGCCAGAGCCGAGTAGATAGTTGGAGCATAATGGCAGAAGTCAGTCGCTTTTCTTTGTGCTAAATTTCGATCACTGGCTTTCTCTTTGGGAGAATTCACTCGGGATTAAAAATCTCGGAAGCATGCGCGAAAGTACTGGGCGAACAAGGTGTGTTGAAATGAGCAGAAATTCCAGCAATTAGAAACTAAGCGCTTCGTGCCACGAAGCAGGTAGCATTTCCGTTCGTTTGCGGAGCGAGTGTTCGATAAGGCGAACAGCTTTCTTTTGTGTCCTACGTAGCTATAATTAGGTCTATCAAACGAAAAATTTATCTCACCAAATTCCTTTCGCCTGTCTTTTCTTTTTTTCTGTAGGAGGGCAGTGGGGAACACTTGGAGGTAACTATGGTCCGTGGGCTGGCTACAACCCCGGTGGAAGCGTTGGATATTATCCGGGAGTTAACAGCTGGTATGGAGGCAACGGTTGGTGGCCAAATTATGGCTGGAACGGATTCCATGGAACACCATGGGGCAGGCAGTACGGTAACTACTTTCCCTATGGCCACGGTGCCAACTTTGGAACCTGGGGCTGGAACCCCCGCAGAGGTGGATTTTGGAGACCAGCTGGTCCCACTGCCGTCGCTGCTGGTCCCGCAGCCAGTCCCGCTGCCCCTGGAGCTGCTTCTTCCGCGCCAGGTGTCGCCGCTAGGTGAGGCTTATTGAATTCTTTGACAACGGCAGCCCGTGTTGCCTGTAAAGCTCACAAACTCAATGATGGACTTTCATGTTAGGGCGAATGCACTACTTCACGAGATCTAACCGGCTTACCGGCTTTGTGTGAAGCTTGACTTTGAAACCGATTATTCTTCCGGTTAACCTCCCTGCCTCTCCTCTTCTTCCTCCTCCTTCTCCTTGACTTTGAAGGTGACTTTGGCAAAACCTAGTAGAGCAAAAACCGGTGACGTAGAAATAAAATATCTTGCCATGGCTGGCTTTCCAACCCGCGGCGGCGTAAACAGATCAGCTTCACTGGCCACTGTACAAGGACATTACGCTATCGCTGCAGCCGATCACGCACCGTGTTAAACTGCAACATACACTTCGCACTGTGCATTGCACATCGTCGTACTCATCAACTTCCATCTGCAACGCCAACAGAAAAGATCAGCTTAATTTCGATCAGAGCTTAACCTGAGTCGAATATCGTCGCCAGACGTGCCGACGACGATTCAAAGCAAAAGCGTGAGCCAACCAGGCTGAACACATGTTTTCGGACGTGTAGTCGGTATAGCTAGTTTAAAACTCTACTACTTTTTTTCTCTGCTTTCTCATACTAAAGATCAACTGGAGAAGTAGAAGGCCACGTTTTAAAAACAATTTGAGATATTCTAAGCGATCTATTTGGCAGATGCACAATGCGAGTCTCGATTATTTTAATTCACTCCACTTCTATGAAAAAGAGCTGTTGTTTTCCTTGCCCGAACGCTTTACACGACTCGAAGTGCGAAGTGTTGTGTTGGGCTTTACACTCGGACCTCATGCTCACCATAGCCACCTGGCGATAGTATCTGACGACTCGCTGCTTCCTCTTCTCGCCCTTTTAGTCGCACCTGAAATTTGTAAAAAAAGGGCAGCTTAATAATGAACCGAAAGAAAAACCCGAAGATAAGCAATATATACCTTACACCGCCTCCTCAAGTTTCGCGTTAGAACTAAAGCGTCAGACCACACGGAGAACCTCCATTCCACTGATTTTGTCTGTACCAGACACATGTAACAAGGAAAGAACGACGCCCTATATTGACTTTTCCTTCCGAAGCAAGACTTCTCGCATGTGCTAAGTTTGTTTCTCTTTTTTTATTCACCCGGCAGCTCCTCCTCTCTAGGATCACCTTGAAGCACCAAAGGATGGAAGTTCGGGAGGTCTTCAAAAATGTGCGTACCGCCCCACGTTACAGTACATATGACAAACGTTCGATTTGGCAATAAAAATAAATAAAAACAAAAATGACCTGCCCGCAGCGAAATTTTAACAGCGAATACTAACAGCATCAACAGCGAAGTGAAAATACCAAGCCTTGTGGAATGCCATGGTAATAGTGTTTCTACTCCTCTGATGCATACTAGCGAAAAGATCCATAAACGCATACTCAGGACCAATTTACAATAATCGCAAGGCAGCATATACATGAGTACAGGTGAAGTACACACACAGAATAGGCTGCATAAAAGGCAATATGGCGCAAGGAATCTCGACTGCATTACCGTCAGATCCAAAATGATTGACGTTCTGTTACCCTGCACAACAGTACTGGAGGTCTATCACCGCAAAACCACACATCACCCATCGCTTTCTGCTATCCCGTTACCCATTTCTTTATTTAATGCTGAAGATGACCTGGTTCTGCCTTCAGAAAAGCGGAGGAGGAGGAAAAACTTTATTATGCAAAAGATAGCTGCTTCAGCTTATGGGTGGTGTCCTTATTCCAAGGCTCCACTGGCTCGAACTGACCTGCGGACCTGTTGGATGAGGGCCCGTTGGTCCTCCAGGTTATCGCAGGTGAGCAGCGCCTCCTACAGCTCGAAAGAAGTGTTTGGGTCTGTAGATTATCTGGTTCGGCCCCGCATCCCCACGGAATGAAGAAATGTGTAGGGCGGGCCTGGCCCCGGGGACATATGTCAGTGTATAATGCTGAGTGTATGAAATGTAGTTTACGGAAATATAAAAATATCATATAAATATCGAGAAAACACTCGCACTGAGACGCGCGGTGCACGTAACTAAAAAAGAGAACGCTACATTAGCATCTTCTGATAGAACATTCAATATGTCTCTAGCATCTGTGCCGACTTCATAAGATGTTCTCTTTTCTTCTCACTGAAAAGGCATTAAAACGATCCTCAATCGTTCAAACCCAGAATATGAGAAGAGTCTTTCATCTAGAAGTGCACGAGCAAGTTTGGAGCATCTCCTTTGATATTTTCGCAAAAATAATTTCCAAATATTGAGCGCGAATTATGCTGATTTGAAAAACATATTTCAAAGCTAGCGTTAAACCTACGTTCCTCTCTAAACATTGCTGTTTGACCTAGAAATTATTCCCCAAAACAAATGTTGATGCGTATGTGTAGCGCCAACTTTTCGGGCTCACCTGAGCTATTTATGTCAATTACTGGGGCAGCCGCTACATGCAACTACATGTAGACAAACACCTTGTCACTTGTCCTCTGCGCATTCTACTTTGAGTGAACGTGGAGATGGACGTTCACCTCGAGCAGCGTGTAAACATAAAAATATGTGTGAAGCTTGGCAAGACAGCCACACAGACGTATAAGCTCCTTCGTGACACTTACAGCAACGAGACATTATCGCGGGTGCGAGTTTTCGAGTAGCACAAGAGGTTTGTTTCGGGGAGAACATCGATGGAAGACGGCACGAGGCAAAGGCGCCCTTCGAGCTCACGGAATGAAAACAACGTGGCTCGGATCAGGGAAATCGTACAGCAAGACCGCACCATTACAGTCCGCATGCTATCACATGCTCTCGACATTAGCAAGACAACATTCCACCAAATTTTGCTTGAGAACTTGGGAAAACGAAAGTTGAATGCCAGACTTACGCCGCACTCCCTCACACAAAATCAGAAGGGCACGCGGGCATCAGTGAGCGCTGATTTGCTCTCCGAGGCAGGGAAGGATGATGCATTCGTCTACCGCATCATTGCTGAAGACGAAACATAGTGTTTTCAATACGATCTTCAAACAAAGAGGCAGAGCGCCGAATGGCGGTCCACAAACTCTCCGGCGTCAAGAAAGGTGCGGCGACAGAAGATCAAAACAAAGACGATGCTGATAGTTTTTTTTTTCGATGCCAGAGGTGTCATACACCACGAGTTCGTCCCACAAGGGCAGAGAGTGAATCAGGAGATTTATATCCGCGTGCCCGAACACATGCGTAATGCACTACGACGCCGTCGCCCCGACTTATGGGCATCTGGACAAAGGAGCCTTCTCCACGATAACGCAAGGCCGCACACTGCTCTCAGCGTGACAACATTTCTCGGCAAGCACAGCATTACCGTATTTCCCCATCCGCCATACTCACCTGACCTCTCTTCATGAGATTTTTTCCTGCTCCCTCGTGTGAAGAGATCCCTAAAAAGTCGCTGGATTGGGAGCGGGGAGGCCATTCAAGACGCCACGACAAAGGAGCTGACAGCCCTGCTAAAAGAAGCGTTTTCCAACTGTTTCGAAGACCTCAAGAAGCGTTGGAAGCTGTGTATAGGCGGCAAGGGAGACTATTTCGAAGGGGTGCTGCACAAACTATTTCAATGTTAAACGCATTTTTTTAATGAACTCAGTCTCGAAGCTTTAAGAACAGAGGTTTTATATTGAGATCCGCCAATTAGTTCTTATCTGTTTAAAAATTTGTGTTCACATCACTGTTTATAAAGTTCTGTAGCTGCCCATTTTCAGCTCAGTAATTGTGAATAAGTGCATGCGGACTATATGCATGAAGCTCCCCAGTGCGATATTATGATGTATGGCTGACAAAATACTTTCAAGAGCTGCGCTGAGCCCCCCATTTGGACAGCACATTTCTCCACATGCGCACTAGCGCGTACACAAGCGCATTAGAGCAAAAAGCGTAGAATATAAACTGGACAAATGTTTTTGAAGACTATGTGTTGAAAACAGCTCATAAAAGGACCGTCCAGCACCTGTTCACAAATCCAGAATGGATTAATCATTATACGCAACACGTGACTTTCCTTAAAATTAAGCGGCAAATACAAATGTTGGCTCAGCTTGCACTTCTATCTCAGAGTGTAAAAACCCTAGGAACTTCATTCACTGACGTTATAACCGTAATTACGTCAGACGCATTTCTTCAAGAGCTTTACCGCGCACAATTCGCCGTTTAATACATGTCACTGAATACCACACCTCCTTAGTCATTAAATCCGCGCTTTTCTATAACCTCTGTTCTACGAAATGATACCAGTGATTTCTCCTGATTTTCCGGATCTATTATGCCGTTTTCGGACAGTCAACTAAGGACTCGTTAGGTCTCGGACTATATCATAGCGAAAAGCAAAAACAAAGCCAAGGCCTGAAAACCCCCAAACTTTTTTGTTCCTGGAGGGCATATGAATTTTGTGGGTCACTGAAAGCCGCGCCTGAAGCAGGCAGTTATGAGAAGAGAAGTGAGCTTGTTTCGTAACAGATCATCCACTTTTTGATTTTATATGTGCAGCCTATACGCTTAGCTTCTTGAACCCATGGTTCTGTAATAGTGTTCGTGCTGGTTCTTCGTGATTTCTGGGATATTCATGGACATTGGAAGCTGCTTATTTCAATACCAGCCACAAACAATGGCGCCGATTGTTACAATGCAGTCGAACGTACTTTATGGAGCATTGGTGACGACGTAAGGGCTATTTCTTTCGTTGAAGAACTACAATTCATGAGTCATAAGCTCATAACACGGAAGAAAACCTCCGACAATCGTTCAAGTGTCATGAGGGCAGTAAGTTGGTGGCGCCACTTGTAAAAAACTGTGAAATTCTACAGGAAAATCCTGCTTCGCATCTGTGCAACTCTCACGATAAAGCGCGATTGCAGTAGCCAGCAAGACCGGACATGGAAGTTTTGACCAAGAAAGGCCAAACCGAACGGAAATGGTCGAGAACTAGTACTCTGGACGCCATAAACCTGCGCGCACTTTACACTTAATTGTTTCATTGAAACTTAAAGCCAATTATCTGCATTGCACGCTCGCTGCGTCCCGTTGTGTGGCGTAGAGAGCAGTACAATGCAGGCAGTACAAACGGCTTGCGTTCCCACCCCCTCCCTCCCCATAAGATAGAGCATTTGGGTTGATATATTGTGACAATTCCCAAACGAATTCCACGCCATTTTTACATTTTCCGCCTCATCATTTGCTGAAGTGAGGCCATGCTCCTTGTTAGCTCTTGTTTATTGGCTCAGTCTTTCTTACTGGCTTAATCCCGCCTTTCAGCCAATAGCGAAGGGCGGGAATTTAAAAATGGAATCGATTCGGAGCGGAGCCGTCATATTATACCGACCATGGAGGCACACTAACCATATTGGAGAAGGCATTTGTATCTTCACCCCGTAAAACTGCGTGCGCAACTTTTCAGTGCGTGAAGTAATGTCTCAGATGCAATTTTAGTGCTTTCAACTCGAACTCGTTCGTTCTACAGCCGCTTCAATGCAGTATTCTTGCAGGTCACAGCTCTTCTAATTCGGATTATGCAATAACCCCTCAAGTCTTTTGCAATTATATAATTTCTGGGAATAAACGATAGATATTGGCTGTTAAGTTCACAAGCACACTGGCGAATGTCGGCGACCATGTCTGCTTCCCTACTTGACGGTAACTGATTGGGGACTGGTCGATAGTGTTTTTCGTCAGACGAAGAACGAGAAAATGAAAATTCGTTTGGAGACAAGGAAATAACATAGTAACTGTTTCACATATCTCGCTCGACACCCGAACCGTGCCGTAAGGAAAGGGTAAATGAGGCATTGAAAGAAGAAAGGAAGAAAGAGGAGTCGTAGTGGAGGGCTCCGGAATAATTTCGACCACCTGAGGGTCTTTAATGTGCACTTACATCGGCCAGAACACGGGCGCGTTTTGCGTTACGCCTCCATCAAAACGCAGCCAACGGGCAAAGCATCGTATGCGGTTGATATACCAATCATGTCGGCTGACAGTTGGCCAGTTAGGTTTACCTGACGCTATGTTGGAACCAATTGCTTGTTGCTCTTTGCGCACGTCGGAACACAGCATTGAACCAAACTCCTCACAATGTATCTGGCCACACTTCAACCAGCTTAAATACAATCTTGCAACATAGGGGCAGTTTCGTATAAATTTGCGTGACGTTTGTTACACCCATGTCTTGATAAAACTGAACGATGACGTTTATTCCGTTCAGGACTAATAAAAATGTATACTTTCTCATCATAAAAATATTTGTCTGACATACTTCTTGCAAGGCATACTGCCGGCAGTTGGAAGCACCTTTTTTCTTCTGGGGCGGGGGACTCGCAGTGACGTGGTCCAAAATTTATACGCATCACAATGTTTCGGAAACTAGCATTTCATTTCAGAATACAGTCGTTCACCATTAATGCGACCCCAGTTAATATGCACGACTCGAATTATGGGCAGCTTTTATAGGGACCAAACTTCTTTGATGTATTAGCGCCTCGTTAATATGGAATCTCGCTGCCAGGGCAACGGACCGGCTGCATACGCACAGAGAATATTGGGGGTCATTACTTTTGTCGCGTTAGTATAAACAACGTTGAGAACAGAATCACGACTGCCCCAACCAGATCATCCCCTTCCTGCATTCTGAGTGCAGGATACAAGTGGAGCGCTGTGGGAAAGTGCAAATGCTTGAGTGATGACATTTATCTTGTGGTTTCAAGCATTACAGTTTCAACGCGCGCGCTCACGCGCCTTGGCATTTGTCGTATTGCATAAGTAGTTGTGAAGAAAACCCTGCCTGCAGCTTGTGCTACGTTCAAAGCTGCATACAGTAGCTGCCTGCCGACTCTGTGTGTATATGTACCACCAGGTCGAGGGATGTGAACAGCCATGGTAGGAGACACGTCATCAGGCCATTGAACATCATCACGTGTCTCATGAATAGTGAGGGACCGAGACGATCGCGCAGTGTCCCGTTACATCACTACGTCCTTGTTCGTATTTTTGCGCGTCTTTGTCTTTCCTAAACATGCACCATCACACCAACCTACATGTACTCATCTGATTTAAAGGTTATGGCGATTATGCTGATGCACTGGATGCTCCCGAAGTTTTGTCTGATTGCCACTCCAGAATCCAGTGCCCACCACTATGCTCATAAGCAAACCTAGCTGGATCATAAATTTTTTTTACTGGGCATTTTTTTAATTACGAACGACCCGCTTTATGGACAACTTTGCGTAAAACCAGTGTAAATATAACCGAGGCACAACTGTATTTTCACACCTGAGGTTTTCAGTACGGATATGCTGCGTCGCTGCATATAATTTGATTGAAAGCACCCATACATCAAAGAGCTGCAAATACGCAAGACGGCAACGCATTAAAGCGGGGGAGGCTTTGTCGGCATATTATCATGTAAACACTGCGGTTGAAGCGCGAATGCCAACGAAATAAATGTGCTTATTTTCGGGTGAAAATGTGGTGACATCTCTTGCACCTCCTACACTGCGTATTTACGATGTGCCGCATTTGCAGGTGAAATAAATTGTTCTAATCAAAACCTTCCTTGGAGCCCTTACATGGAAAATACTTCCACAAGAAGGCCACCTTGTTAAACATGCGGAAAGCTTTCGATAAGAATCGCCCGATGGCGCTGCTTTTCCGTTTAGCAAGTTTAGCGTAGCGTTGCTGTAGTCTCCTGGAGCTGTGAGCAGAGTTGCGCAAATTTTAGCCCTTCCCTGAAGGGTACAGTATCCTAACTTCCAGGGTTTCTTTCCGGCTCGTCTCGCATGCTTTTAAACAGCCATTTTGGCTCAAAAGTACGGCAGAATAGCATCAGAATCGTAACACACGCAGAGAAGGTGATATACTATTTGCGTGTTTTTTTTTTGTGGTGTCCTAAAAGAAGAGAAAAATATTATTACGAATTAAAAGGTTTCAACTGCTGTCTTGCGCGTTCCAAAACAGAGTTCTAATTCATTGCACTACGGATCAATTCAGGATAAGTGCTTTAATTGTGCTTTTAGCTGCTGTCATAAAATTTCTCGCATTTGCTGCTATAGATGGTACTCGTGGCCAGCAAGATCAGTATGTCTTAGGATGCGAGGCACAAAACGAAATCTCACCAATAAGATGACATATGCGTGTAAAGGGAGGTTTTATATGTATGTCGTGGGGTCTTTCAAATATTATAAAATAGTGCCCCTGTCTGCGTGGGTTAGTAAATCCATTGCGAGCACGCATTAAAGCCATCGAGACATACCCTAAAGGCGATGCTTAAGAGTCTCCCACATTTTTCTGCGCCTATGGCTGTAAACTTGAACACAAGCTGGAATAAGACACGAGAGGGGTTTCGCAGCCTTATATTTTGATTCGTCTACGTATTTAGGGTCGATAGTGAAAACAAAGTGTGAAAATGCGAACATAAACATATAACATAAGACATAATGGACCGCAATATCGGTGCTGTGATTCGACAGCGAGTCCACGTCAGCACTCAGTAACTAATTCACCTAAGACGTTTCATACACTTTCACGCGTCAGCATAAGCCAAGAACTTAATATGGCGGCATCAAAAAGCCCGCCATTTATGGCTATCTACAGAAGCAGATAAATTAAGGCGTGCGCCAAATTATACAGGAAGAACTCTTCACTTTAATTTTTTTTCCGCATAGCATGTTTCTACAGAACACTTAGCAGAGGACAAAATCCTGTTTCTCAAAAAAGGCAAAAAACTGGAGGGCACACTTAAGCTCCGCCTTAAGTGTATGACGCGATATCGTTAAGCGGGCAATGCCCACATATGCAGAATTACCCGTTCTTTACTTTACATGCATAAATTCCTGGGAGTCCCCATGCCACTTCTGCCGCAGTGGTGCAGCGGTTAAGCGATGCGCCACTTAATTTTATTTTATTTATTTTTTTCCTTTGTCCCAATATATTTTTTGTCCTGCGATGGCAGGTGCTGCGACCGGCGTGACTTGTCAGACCCAGGTTGCTGTTCCGGAGCAACCTCTCTCGTCCAATCATTTATTGAACTGCCACCTTGCACAGAGCGCAGTTCGCTGAAAATCCGCTGGGCCACTCGGGATGACGTCAAAAGGTGACGTGACATAGGGTATTCATCTGTCACCTAGGCTGCTTCTATGGGGACCTTTCGTGGATTTTCCGCTTACGGCCAACAACGCCGACGACGGTGCAGACGATAGCGCTGGCTTTTCTGCTACACGAGACCATTAACGCCATCGCGTTATTACTCGCACGTATAGCTGGAAGCACGCTGAGGTGACTGTGAGATTTCGTTCAAACATATCTGCTTGCAAGACTGGAATACCGCAAGACAAAAAGACATTGTCTTTACATTGTACCCATACTCTTTGCGCAGCATGTTGTTTTCTCCGTGCTGATAACCTGTCCTGACCCTTTTGTTCAAGTATGTAGGGCAAGTGCTTGCAGCGCGACAAGTTCCCAATGAAATGACCACTCGAAACACATCTGTGCTTTCCAGCGTGCTCTTCCACACGCAAGCAGCAGTTGTTTACTGCTAAGTCATAGCACGGCGCCAAGGCCAACAAACCTTTGCGAGAAACATTTCCCGAAATGAGTATAAACACTTCTAGACAACAAAATTCTTCTTTGTTCACAAGAGCGCCTTCTTCTGCATTATGTATTTTATTACCGCTCCTTATGTATTGCTGTGAAGATGACATTATTGATATTTCATTGACGTTTTGCCCCGGATGTCAATGAACCGTTATTGAGAGTATAATCTTCAGTTTTTACCATCAGTTTTGCTTAATCACGCATCATGAAATGCCTTCATCAGAATTACAATAGGTCCAAGCCTCATCTGAAATTGTCTTTTTCTCTGTTTCTTAAAACAAGCGGCCACCTTCGCCTTAAATTTAATGCGCAATAAAACAAGAAATAATAGAGAAAAATTGCGTGCTAGTAGCATCCTGATTTTACGATAGATAAAATTTGATTAGAAACTAATAATAATAAGCAGCCGAAAACAGGAAGTGGACCTGGAAGAGCCCCAATGGTGAGATTAAAAATGAAATCGACTTCATACTATGCGCTAAACCTGGCATCATTCAGGATGTGGCCGTCCTCGGAAGGGTGCGTTGCAGCGACCATAGAATGATAAGGTCTAGAATTAGCTTAGACTTGAAGAGGGAACGGAAGAAGCTAGCGAAGAAGAAGACCATTAACGAGTTAGCCGTAAGAGGGAAAGCACAAGAGTTTAGGATAGCGCTGCAAAACAGATATTCGGCTTTAACTGAGGACGATGATCTTGATGTTCATTCAATGCACGATAACCTGACATCAATAATTACGGAGTGCGCAGTAGAAGTAGGCGGTAGGACCGCTCGAAAAGATACCGGGAAGCTATCTCAGGTGACGAAAGATCTGATTAAGAAGCGCCAAAACATGAAGGCATCTAACACTACCGATAGAATAGAGCTAATGGAGCTATCAAAGTTAATAAATAAGCGCAAGGTAGCCGACATAAGGAAGTTTAACATGGAGAGAATCGAGCATGCTATAAAGAACGGAGGTAGCCTAAAAACAGTGAAGAGGAAACTAGGCATAGGTAAAAACCAGATGTATGCATTAAGAGACAAGCAGGGCAATGTCATTAGCAATATGGATAAGATAGTTAACGTAGCCGAAGAGTTCTACACAGACCTGTACAGTAGCCAATGTAATCGGAGCGCTAATGAGAACAGCAGTGCACAGCAATGCGTCATCCCGCCAGTAACGAAAGATGAAGTAAAGAAAGCCTTAGAAGCAATGAAAAGGGGAAAAGCAGCTGGGGAGGATCAGGTAACAGCAGATCTGTTGAAGGATGGAGGGGACATCGTGCTAGAAAAACTAGCCACCCTGTATACGCAATGCCTTATGACCTCGACTGTACCAGAAGCTTGGAAGAATGCAAACATTATCTTAATTCATAAGAAGGGAGACGCCAAGGACTTGAAAAATTACAGGCCGATCAGCTTACTATCCGTTGCCTACAAAGTATTTACTAAGGTAATCGCTAATAGAGTCAGGGCAACGTTAGACTTTAATCAACCAAATGATCAGGCAGGCTTTCGTAAAGGATATTCCACAATAGATCATATTCACACTATCAATCAGGTGATAGAGAAATGCGCAGAATATAACCAACCTCTCTATATAGCTTTCATTGATTACGAGAAAGCATTCGACTCAGTGGAAACCTCAGCAGTCATACAGGCATTGCGTAATCAGGGGGTAGAAGAGCCTTATGTCAAAATACTGGAAGATATATATAGCAACTGCACAGCTACTATAGTCCTCCATAAAGTCAGCAATAAAATTCCAATAAGGAAGGGTGTCAGACAAGGAGACACGATCTCGCCAATGCTGTTCACCGCATGTTTGCAGGAGGTTTTTCGAGGCCTGAATTGGGAACAGTTGGGAATAAGAATAAATGGAGAATACCTAAATAATCTGCGATTTGCTGATGACATTGCCTTGCTGAGTCACTCAGGAGGTGAACTGCAAATCATGATCAACGAGTTAGACAGGCAGAGCAGATCGATGGGTCTAAAAATTAACGTGCAGAAAACCAAGGTAATGTTCAACAGCCTAGCAAGGGAACAACAGTTCACAGTTGGCAGGGAGAGCCTAGAAATTGTCCCGGAATACGTCTACTTAGGGCAGGTAGTGACAGCTGATCCGGATCATGAGAGGGAGATAACTAGAAGGATAAGAATGGGGTGGAGCGCATATGGCAAATTCTCGCTGATCATGAGTGGCAGTTTACCAATTTCCCTCAAGAGGAAAGTGTACAACAGCATAATCTTACCGGTACTCACCTACGGGGCAGAAACGTGGAGGCTAACGAAAAGAGTTCAGCTTAAGTTAAGGACAACGCAGCGAGCCATGGAAAGAAAAATGATTGGTGTAACGTTAAGAGATCGGAAGCGGGCAGAGTGGGTGAGGGAACAAACACGGGTTAATGACATCGTAGTCGAAATCAAGAGAAAGAAATGGGCTTGGGCAGGGCATGTAATGCGAAGGCAGGATAACCGCTGGTCTTTAAGGGTAACGGAGTGGGTTCCAAGAGAAAGTAAGCGTAGCAGGGGGCGGCAGAAGGTTAGGTGGGCGGATGAGATTAAGAAGTTTGCAGGCAAAGAGTGGATGCAGCTGGCAAAGGATAGGGTTAATTGGAGAGACATGGGAGAGGCCTTTGCCCTGCAGTGGGTGTAGTAAGGCTGATGATGATGATGAATAAGCAGCCATCCACACCCCCCCCCCCCCCCTTTCATTTTTTACTGTATATTCCTCTAATGCGACAGCGAAACTTTGCAGCGAAGCTCTTCTCCGGTTTTAAAATTCAGTGATAATATCTGCGGTGAAAACCTTTCCTCACCGATAACCGCGGTGCCCTCTGCCTCAGTGTTTGGCCACGTTTACTAGCGCGAGAAAAACCACCAGCCGTGCAGAGAAGAAACCGTGTCCAACAATCTTGGACAAAAATTCAAATACTGAAATTCTGTAGGTAATGTCATAGAAATATGGAATGTAATAGTTTATTCTTCCAACGTGTAGCAAGACCTTTCTTTAAATTCTTTCCATAGCGCGCATCGAGCTGTTAAGACTGCCATAAGAACCGATGAGCAACGCTTTTTACGACAGGAAAAACGTTGATAGTAAAAAGCTCAATCCTGCCGACGGGATATCGGCGAATATATTGATTGTTACAGTGATATCTTCCAATATATAAAAACATTTGGTTCATTTAGGTCCCTGTTCAAAAATCCTTTTGTCCAGAATTGTTCGGTATATCACTGAAGAGGTTCCATGAGTCCCCGCATATCGGTGAAACCCCTTTGGCATAGCACATGCAAATTTATGTACGTTATATCCGACGTACGTTACATCGGGCTGATGTTATGCGGTGATTCGCGGTTGAACTCTTGAGCTGCAGCGCCGGTCTTGCTCGTTGAGCATACCGACAATTATGCGCTGAATCGCGGACATTACGGCGTATTTCGTAGCACTTTGAGTCAAACGCAAAACAGCTCTACATTTTTTCCCTACTTTTAAGTTTGGCTTTAAAACAGCAGCAGTAGTGGTCTTTCCTACATCTTGAAGTGATTGCTATAGCGACAAAAAAGTAGCTGAAGTAGCTGCTACCTCTGACTATAGATTAGTTGAGCCAACAGGCGCCAAAAAAATGAATCGTTTACTGGGTTATAAACAAAATTACAGCACACTCTTTTACACTAAAGGTATTGTCAGCACATACCGAATAACAGCTTGATAACGACCTCCGGTCAACAAAATACTTGAGACGTATGGTTCCGTTTCTAACCCATTTGTATCGGAGGAATATGAATGTAGTACAGCTCAACACTGAAAAAAAGAACACAGAGGCAGGGCATGAGCGTTGTTGTCTCTTGTTTCTGTGTAGTTTTTGTGTTTTGTTTGTTTTTTCAATATCGTGCTATAGTATTTTGTCAAAGAACATGAAGCGATTCGTCCTTACTGTTCTATAATAATTTCGCAAAAATATTTTGCAAACAGCACATAAATTTTGTACACCCGCAATCTCACGCTAACATTTGGAATGCTGAAACAATTGAATACCCTCTTCTCTATCAATTTGAAGTGCCCTAACAATTTTCATCGTGCTATTTGATAGCTGTTTTGAAATAAATTAGCTTTAATTCCTAATACATGGCGAGACAAGGCACACATACCAGACAGGTGTCATCTACTTACCGTGTTTTACTGTTCAGAAACGAGAGACAGAGAGAGAAAGTGAACTTTATTGTGTGGAAAGAAACGCCCTTTCCCGGCAGTCGACATGCTGCCAGATACATATTGCGACAGCCGCGCAGCCACGAAGACGTTGAAATAGGCATTGCGGGCTGAAGAGAACGACAGTCGAGGTTCTCTCTCGCTCTGGCAGCTCTTCATTCAGACAGCCTTCCCGCACTGACAGCGTTCGAAAAGAAGCCGATACGTAATATATGGGCAGTTAGAAACTGTTCAATTAAGTTTTCTTTTGGCGGACCCTTCTACAACTTTCTCGTTGGACTATTTCGCATATCTTCATTGCTTGCGAAGCTCCTTAATTAGTCTCGACTAACTATGCATTTCAGCACAATCCAAAAAATAGAGTGAGTTGCTCCATACAACAGCCAGCGACATGCATTTGGCCGCGTCGTCTTATAGTTCCGGGGCATATATTTAAATGCTAGTTAAATTTAGCTGGGACACCCTGTATATATATATATATATATCAGGACAGCCGGACCCGAATGACCATTTCCTCACCTGGGTCTTTCGTTCTGCTCTTGTCACGCCATCTCACGCGGCTCTCCAAAAAACTTCGTTCCCGTTATTTTGATACGTACCGTTCCTTGCGTGAGGTCACCACGGTGACGTACAAGATCACTCTGGCCTTATCGAACACAGCATCATGTGGTATTCAACGTGATATTTTGCACACCTCGCATCTCAGGCCCTACAACAGTCCATCTCACGAAATGTCCCAATGTCCCGAAATGTCCAAACCGGGAAAGCGCTCAACGTACGATGTTAACGGCACGTAGAAGAGAGCGAAATGTAAAGGTTCGCGCATGTTTCGTGTGCTCGCTCAATTTCCCCACTTTGGTTACGCGTTCAGCCACGTGACAAATATTTAAGTAATATATCTGGCGCAAGCTTCATTTCTTGTTGATTCATTACAAGTGAACTGAGCATTTCTGGAAATATCTCCGCCACATTCATCAAAACTGAAAGTCCATGCTTAATATGGCAATCAATAAAGAAATGGAAGACAGGAAGTGAAGCTATGGCCGACGCTGCCTGACAGCGCTTTGTCTCATTCTAGACGTAAGAAGACAAAATATCTCTCTTCAGAAAAAATTTACTTTGAACATATAAATGTGTCACATTTATTACCAAACCACAGAGTACAGCCCTACAGAGCACGTAGCCCTACAGAAAAAAACACCGCGGTTCAAAGCGATATTGATTAATAAAAAGCATGTATAGTGCATTGTATCTGCTCCAAACACAATGAATTGACCCAGACATATATTCATATCTTACCTAAGTAATAGGGAAGCCACAAAGCCTGCTCCATCAAATTATTTTTACAGAGGCTGCAACACAATATGCAAAGCTGACATCTATCATTATGTGTATGTTTGAACGAGAATGCTGAGGGAAATAGATATAAGAAGAGGTCATAGACACAATGGGGCAGTAGCTCAGCTCGCAAATATAGAAAACATTTCACCCATTCAAGCTTTTAAGAAATTAAAACATCTCCCTTTTGTTCTACCATCTAATCGCAAGGCCTCTTTCTATGCAAGCTGGATCTAAAACACACAGACCAACCAACTGTGCACTGATGAGACTGGTTCCACTTCTGCAAATTAAACTTGTTTCCATCATTGCCACTTTAGTAATGATTACGTACGTAGCTTTCAAGTCTGGATATAGGGAAGAGCGTGGCAAAATGCCACAGAAATTTGCAAATCCTCGCGATTATATTTATCCACAGGTATAGAAAAAAAATTCTGCCCAATCATTACCTACCATACTAGCAGTACGCCTGCCAAATATGAAAAGGCCAGCTTATTAGGGAAAGAGTAAAATTTAATGAACTTTCAAATTTAAAAATTCACATTTTCACCTACCCAATCGGGCAAAATGAGGCAGTGCACGGGCAAATGAGACGCTGTTCCAAAATTACCACACTACTCATCCTTGCTATCAGTGCACACAATGTTGGCTCTGAGGACATCTAGACAATCTTTTAAAGCCTATTCGAATGGCATACGCTGTACTAAAATCGAACCGACACTTTTGTTCTATGGTTTTGTTACATCGTTACGCACAATCTTGAATTAAAAGACACTTTCGCGCTTTCTTGATTTAGGTCTGCTGTTCTAAGGAGCGACGCAAACGATATCTTTGCCGTTTTAAGCTGCAGGCTAACCGCCTCACGGCTTTTGTAATTATTTCACATTTCTACGCATTCCTTACTTGAACTGTCAAAGCCCTCAGTGACGGGCCAGGTAAAAAGTGAAAATGGGCAGTGATTCGATAGAAATGTGCTTGAGTTGGCCTGTAACTTTCAGTCACCGCAGGAATCTTTGCTCTCGTTCCTTTCTTTTTTTTGGATTACGGCTACGAAAATAGGCCGCAGCTTTTTTACAGCAAAGTAAAACTCAAAGTTTCGCCTGGCTTTGCGAGTTTGACCTTTAAGGTCGACAAAGGTCGAACCAAGCACACACCCCTAAGACTGCACATGGCGACGGCATGCCTGTATGGTATGGTCATAGCTAATGACTAGCAACCACCTGACCGATGACCAGTGGTCACTTGGCCTTTGACGTTGACTATTGACCTTGATTTTTAGAGCTGAAATTTGCATCACCTGATGTGACGCCATGTGATGACGTAAAAATTGCGTCACACCATTCTTGGCAATAAATACGGCAGGCTTTGCTTTTGCTCGTCTACTAGGCTCAGCCGTGTTGAACGCCAGGAAACTTTTTTTTCCCTTAAATTCGGGTACAAATCATGTTTTGTAGCAAAACGTCCTGTTTTTCAGGGTTTTTGGGCAATTTTTTCCAGCGAATTAAATTACTACTAGGGTTCTTTTTTTTGACAACCCAAAGTCTCCCGCTTTCTTCGTCATTTTCTAAAAAATGATACCGGGATAAAAGTGTCCACTAAGTCAGCATTTCTTTTTTTCTCACATCTGAAATAATTTTGTCGCTACGTTAATAAAGCCAGGTGACACTTCTGCGTTTGTGCGAACAAATCTACTTTTGAATACTGCCAGAAACTTCACTCAGCAATACAGCGCCACATTTACACACTCAATAGTTGGAGCACGAGAAATATCATTGGTCTGGTAAGCATTTTACACAACGATGTCACAATGACGCCTTGTCTTTGCCTGTGCTCCGGTCTTTCACTTCTAAAATCAATTTTCTGTACATATCCACCCATTTATCTCCGCCATGGATAATATGCCTTCACGCACTTAAATAAGCATCAACCGTTGACTGAAAACACCAATTCAGAATGAGCATAATAGATCGGCGAGTTTGTACAGTACCGTCAGCTCTGTGGACTTGTACACGACACTTTCTTTAAGGGGCGTTTCAGGGTCACAGTCGGATTTAAACCGATTACTTTTTTTAAACATTGTTGGTGTGCAAGAACGCGGGGAAACCGAGTTTCTCCCGAAAACGAGGGACTCACCGTAAGTATATGGTCCTGATAGTTTCCGGCGAAAAATAAAGTTTTCTAATATTGCGCATACCGACTGGGTCTCTCCTTCACCTGTATTGTTTGCTGGTTCTTAGCCTTGCCAAGGCTGTGCACAGGCATCGCATGGCGAAGATTCTGCGTTGTCAATACCTGCGTGTGTATAATGATCTTTATTTTAAGATACTGTAGTCAAGGTTATCTAAAATTACGGTAAATTCTCCTTTCAACTGTTTGCTGATATTTTAAACGTTCATTTTGAGGTCCTCGGTTTGTTTTATGACTGTCATTATCCCGAATTTGTCCAAGCTTCTCAAAATTTTATTCACTGCGCGAGGAAGGCATTTGACACCTCCTTATCATTGTGCGGATGTGTGTGCTGACAGTGGCGTTCAACTCCGCAGTCAGTCAATTGGCTGGCAGTGGCATAGTTGTCGGGTTGTACTTCGCCGGAATTAAGCACACATAGGTCAAGCAGTACTATATTCGTATGCTACTTGTTTCCGCTTATATTATCATTTAGCGCACTGCTCACCCTTCTTGTACGGTGCTTGAAAAACCTGCGAGGAGGAAAAAGCATAAAACACATTGAGTCGTTCTCCTCTATGAACAGGCTACTGCTCTCGTTTGGTGCTCTTGTGAGAGAACAGTCTATGTGATCACAAGTAAACGAAACACGGCATGCTTTCCGGGCGAGCCAGTTTGTGATGTGGTGATCACAACGCAAAGCGCCGGCTCGAAAAACTATGGTAGGCAAAAAAATGCGTCTCTGTGAAAAGCATTACACAGAGCAGGCGTCATAAGCAATGGCAATAATTTTACCTCTAGCAAGGAGGAAAGACAAGGCAGATTAGTTTTTCTAGACAAGACGCTTGATTTTGAACTAAGCAATGCTTGAAACATTTAAGGTTCTGCAGTAATAATAGCAATGTCTACAAACAATACTACTATTTCGTTGCAAGATAAATGCATTGCCCACCTTTTCAACAAATAAAGCTATTTGCTGGCAAAGGAAGTGGAATGGTGTTGCGATAACAATTTAATCATTAATCCTTCGGAAACAAAGTTCATGCCCCAGTCAAAATTCCTACCGTTATCTCCTGCTTTACTTCCCGAATCACACCTTGCTCCCCTCGGTGACCCTTTATCTTTTCTTGGTGTTCAATTCTATGGATACCACACATTTGCTTCGCACATAACTCACCTCGAGGAAAAAAACAACACCTGGCATAAGATCACTTATCAAGGCGCCATTTTATTGTAGATTGCGCATTACTATCTCTACTTCGCCTCCTTTTATTTTAGCCTTACATCTGGCATTCTTAATTGGGGTAACACTTACAACTGTCACGTGCCTTTTATTGAGCGCATACGAAATCAAGACACCCATATCATGAAAACGCACCCCTTGGCGCTCTAATATCAGCTTTCTTCGCGAAAAGAAGATCTTATGAATATATCATTTATTTTTTCTTCATTGTGGAGTTGTGCTTTTCGAGCTTACAAACCATAGTCGGTCACAGCCAACAGAAAACCATATTATCATTAGGTTAGCGAGAAATAACCATTTTCTACTACAAAAAGCTCATAGTAATTACGGAGAAATGAATCGTTCTGTTGCCTTCATCAAATTTTGGAATACTTTGCCGCTATCACTGAAATCCTGGTTGGCATTTCATAAATTTAAAACATAACTTAAAGGTTTTATTTTTGTCATACAACCGGTTTTTGTACCCTTTGTTCTTTTTTGTGTTCTTTCATTTATTCTTTACGAAATAATTATCCTAATATTTCTTGTACAATTAGTAAACGTGCTGTTTTCATTCTATATTAACGTATGTGACTTGTTTAGGGACCCGGTACAGTCCACAGGCAACCAGGACAGCAGGTTGGCCATGTTGGTTATTCATTTGTAATGAGACAGCGCAGAGCGACGGAATTGGACAGGAGACAGGCGCCTGTCTCCTGTCTCCTGTCTAATTTCGTCATACTGCGCTGTTCCATTGCAAATGAATAACCATATGTCCCAGCTGCTCTCCTGGCAAATTTCGTTTTCTGTACTTCGGCCTCTTTTTCAATGTTTCAATCTCGACTTCCAAACAGCGCCTGTTTCCTGTCGTGTCCCTTCATTCTGCGCTGTTCCACCGCAGACAACGCCACCCAGTTTTGTTTACTATGTATGTTCACCTTTATCTGAATTTAATAAACTTGACTTAATTTAATTTGAAAAGGAGCCTGGAGCATGAATTCTTTCAGCCTCTAAAAGCATGAGGCCGATGAAATATATCTCTTCTTGGAAACATGAGTTCATACACCGCCGGCCACAATGCTCTTTACATGTCTGATCGAAAAATAACCTGCCACAATCACCCGCATACAGTTGCCTTTCAGGCTCATCTGATGGACGAGCTTCTCTCCTCCAGGGACAGTTACTTTGAAGTACTAAAAAATGTATATGCCGCTCAGTCTAAAAAAATCATCAGGAAAGAACAAACATCTTACCGCAATAACACCGCGCAATCGCAGCTCTCCTTACTTTTCACTAACATACGCAGCATTCTTCCTAAGCGCATCGAACTTTGTTCATACCTTGACAATTGTGAATGCGACATTTTAATACTAACCGAAACGTGGCTCCATAAAGATATTAGGAACGATGAAGTCTTGCCTGATATGGACAGTTTCACTATCTACAGAAACGATAGGAGCGACAGAAGGGGAGGAGGGGTGTTGATTGCTGCTAAAAAGCATATAACTTCTTTTCCCGTTGATATTCCTAGTAACTTAGAAATTTTGTGGGTTTGCATCACATAGCCATCTTCCAAGCATCTTCTTGGAGTTTGTTACAGACCACCAGATAGTCCGCAATCATTCGTCTCTGATCTACATGATAACCTAACTGAAGCAAAAGCTAAATTTCCAAAAGCAAGTATTTGTCTACTTGGTGACTTCAACTTTCCCGAAATTGACTGGCCGAGCTTAAGTTCGAGAACACGTGATGGCACTAATTTTGTTCATTTAACTCTCGATTTCTCTTTGGTTCAATTAGTCGAAAAACCTACCCGAGGAAACAATAAGCTTGACCTCGTCTTCTCGTCAGTCCCAGACAATATAAGCCCTATCTCTTATTCTGATGGCTTTAGTGATCACGAACTGCTTAATTTCACGATTTCCATGCCTTCATGCGCACGTGCACAAACACATAAACGTATTTTTGATTATAACCGCGCTGACTACAATGCCATTAATATAGGGTTACAATCCTTTTGTGACACATATCTTCCGACTTTTTCTCAGCGTTCGGCCAACGAGAACTGGGTTTTGTTCAAAAATAGTTTACTGGAATTGGTACACCGTCATATACCACTGCTCACCCTCCGCACGAACGCGTCTAAACCATGGTTCAACAGGATGTTACATGCATTAAAAAACAAGAAAAAGCGACTATTCAAAGCTGCCAAACGCCTTGGCACACCGGCTTCATGGCAGAAACACAAAACCGCCGAAAAAACATATTGTAGTGCCATCCGCAAAGCAAAGCTTAAATATTATTCCCATGACCTTCAATCTCTTATGACACACAACCCTAAAAAATTTTGGAAAACGATATCACCTATTGACACTCCGGTTCTTGTTTCGTTGTTGGATAACACTGGTGCTCCAGTTATAGAAGAAGAATGCCCACTTATATTTAATAATTATTTTTCTTCAGTGTTCACACAGGAAGACCATTCCACTACTCCACCATTAGTAGATGCCGATTACCAGTACATGAGTCCCATAGAAATAAGTGTCTCCGGTATTGCAGCATTAATAAACAATCTTAAGATTTCGACTTCTGCTGGCATTGATGATATTAATACAAAAATTCTCAAAAGCACAGTGATCCATTCAAGCAATATTCTCTTCCATATATTTCGTCAGTCGCTATCAACTGGTGAAATTCCAAGGGATTGGAAAATTGGTAAAATTATCCCCATCTTCAAATCAGGTGATAAAACGAACGCGCAAAATTATCGCCCCATATCATTGACATCTGTCCCATGTAAGATCCTCGAACACATCATCGTATCAGCAGTGGCGCAGCATCTAGATAGTAATAATTTCTTTTTTTCTAACCAGCACGGGTTCAGGAAAGGCTTCTCTTGTGAGACTCAACTACTGGAATTTACTAACGAGCTACTACACAACATGAACGAGAACTTCCAAACAGACTGCATATTCTTAGATTTCTCAAAAGCATTCGACCGCGTTGCGCACTCACGCTTAATAGGTAAAATTACTTCCCTCAACCTAGACTCACTAACAACCTCATGGCTAAGGAATTTCTTGTCTTTTCGTAAACAGTTCACGGTTGTTAACGGCCACTCATCTCCGTTTAGCGATGTTCTATCTGGTGTTCCTCAAGGAAGCGTCCTGGGCCCGTTGCTGTTCCTGATTTACATTAATGATCTGCCATCTAACATTACATCAACCATTCGCTTGTTCGCAGATGACTGCATAATTTACCGCAAAATCCGATCACCTGCAGACCTTCTTGCACTTCAAAGGGACCTCGATCATGTAACCGCTTGGTGTTCATCCTGGCAAATGTCACTTAACACTGAAAAATGCAAGTTAATGACATTCAGCCGCAAAAAATCTAACTCTTCGTTCAATTACATGCTCGATAACAGCTTAGTCTCTCAGGTGTCTTCTTACAAATACCTCGGTGTCCATTTTTCATGTAACTTGTCCTGGTCCACTCATATACAGAAAATAACAGCTAAAGCATCCCGGACCTTAGGATACCTAAAACGGAATCTTCATGGAACTCCTGCTACTACCCGTAAGCTCGCCTATCAAACATTTGTTCGTCCGCAACTCGAGTATGCATCATCCATTTGGTCACCTCACCAGGCTTATTTAATTAACTCCCTTGAATCAGTCCAAAATCGTGCTGCGCGTTTCATCTCCAGAAACTATGACCGTCACTCAAGCGTCACAAACATTAAATTATCGCTCTCTCTTTGTACCTTGCAATCACGAAGATTAATTGCCCTAATCTGCTTATTTCACAAGATAGTCTATAGCAGTAATCTTTCGACTCTCTCTCTTGCCCAACCTCACCGCACCTCGCGCCGTTTAAACAACCATCTCAGCTTCAAACGCCTTTCAGGTAAAACCGTTGCATTCAATTCATCCGCTTTGCCGCAGGCTATTGTTCACTGGAATGGTCTTCCGGAACACATCGTCAATATTCGTGATCCAGCTTCTTTTAGGACCGAAATAACAGCCATTTTTTCTAAATACTGACGCGTCAATAACTATTGTATAATGATGTTCTTACTGTTTAATGAGTACTAACAGTCAATCAGCATTATATAATCGTGTCATTCATGCTCCTGTTATTACCCCTATTTATGTAATCCCCCCCTCACACAATACTCCATGCTTGGAGCCTGTGAGGCAACGTGAATAAATAAATTAAATTCAAATGGCGGCTAGGAACAACCGAGCAAAACGCATTGAGTGGCCGCGAGTTCATTGTCTCTGCCCCAAGGTTTTTATGACAGGAAAAGTAAGGCAGCAAAAAGAAGAAGACAAATGGTTGCGCTCGTGGCCAGCAACACGCACGTGCTTTTTCAAAAGTCGCAAGAACAGGGGTCGAGGCGAAGAAGAAAATGCATTCGTCCGATAAAGTGAAAAATAAAGCTAGAAAAATATGTAGTAGGCTTGCTGTGTCGGTGGGTATATATAATGCATTGTCGCAGTTCGTATGTGGATAAGCTCGCAGAGAAAGGGCACAGGTCGGTCTGTTTTGAATTTTTTTTAAGTAGACAGGGTGACAAAGCAGTTGTAGAGGCTTAACACTCTTGTTGGGATAGAAGAGACAACACCGCAGCGACAAGAGAATGATCGCCTTTCTTTATTCCGAGAAATCTTGGGAGCGTTCCATCACCCGCTGCAGCTCAATGGCAAAAAAAAAAACAGAAGCACAATTATACGTTCGAGAATTTTGCTCCAATCAGATTTTGCGATAAAAAGCCCACCAGCGTGTTCATTCGCTACAACGTGACCTCCTGAATCAGCCGCACGTTTCAGCGCGCAGCGTCCTGCCCATCGGCGCAACCATGAGAGCATTCCTCGTTGTTTGCCTTCTGTCAGCAGGTGAGACTGTGCAGCTGAGAGATGAACGAAAAACTGGCGCCCTTTTTGCAGCTCCTGGAACCCTCATTTGAAAATGAGTAATCCAAGAAAGAGTGTTAAAGTTCCTCCTTACTACCCTGGGTGCAATCTCTGCAGCTCTTGAAATTAAAAATTTCTATTTCGCGAAGTACACAATTCCAGTTGCATTTAATGACGCTTTCGGCCCATGCAGTCTTGTGGAATAGAGGCAAGAGGTGACATACACGTGGCACGACTGGGACTTCGGCACTACGCTTAACACGTGCAACATAACCAGTCAGCAGGCACGCAGCAGCACGGAATAAGTGTTTACAGGTTCCAGGTGTGACACACATACATAAAATAGCAGGAATCAGCAGCACGTGGAAGTGACATAAAGGACATAAAGGACAAGTGACATAAAGGAGGGCATTGCCGCATCTTGCCTGCAATCAGCTCTCAGGAAATCTTGCCATGAAAGGACGCGAGATAGCATTTTGGCGCAAACAGGCAGGTTACGTGTGAACGGGTACCCAGATCAACTCATTTCCAGGGCAGCGGAGAAACTTCTTAGGCAGCTCAAGAATGGGGCTCAGCCGAAAGAAGCCAAAAAGAAGAAAAAGCCGGCTGTGGTCCCGTATGCACACTGCGTGTCACATGGGCTGAAAAAAGTTGCGGGCAGATACGACGTTGATGTCGTCTTTTCTGCACCTAGAAAACTAAGCGCAATGTGCAAACAGGTCAATCAGAGGCGCTACGGCAAGAGCAAGAGGGATGCTTGTCAAGTGCGTCATGTGTCGCCATCTATACCTTGCGAGGTAGGGGTGGTATACCAGGTCCCCTTCGCTTGCGGTGCCATGTACATTGGCCAGACTGGCAGGTGCGTTAACAAACGCTTGATGGAGCATGAAAACATCAGTGAAAATGACCCCCTGTCTCACACAGGCTCCAACAGCAGGCAATGCCAATGCAGGCATGAAAAGGATCATGCAGAAAGGAGAGCTAAAGGGGACCCCCTTGCCCAGGCGTCTTTCCAGTGCAAAAAGTGCCAATGTGTTCCCGATTACAAGAACACGCGCATCCTGTTCCGACATAACAATAAATTAACACGCGAAGTAATAGAAGCTTTTTATATTTACCACAACGGCGCAAAATGTATCAGCAGCCCTTCCATAACGTTATCCGAGAAGGAATTGAGCTATCTAACCTCACACATGCCTTCCAGATAACTTTTGTTGATTGATAAGTAGTTCACTGTTTGTATTTATACGCTTTTCGTTCTTCAATAAAAAACCAGTTGATAGTCAGCGCCTGTTTGTGCTAGTCCTTCGTCTTGTGTCCCGTTCGTGTTGCGCTGAGAGCGAAAATGACCATCATTTGCATAAGATGTTTAAATAGGTTGTAGCGCTGTATATGCAATTTGCTAACGCGCTTTCAGCAAGTAGGTCTGGGTTTCATGTTGCTCCATGTTACGCATTAGGTGCCTCCAATGCAGTGAAGCGTCAGTGATTCGAAAACAAAAAGCGTTTTTATTCTCTTGTTTTACCTAGAGGATGCAATAGCAAATGAAGCCTGAGGTTTCCTGAATTCTTTTGGGAATTCGGTGCATTTTCTTTTCATTTTTGTTTTGGTAGAACACAAAGTTTCTATTTATGCTGCAGGCATTCTATGCACCACTCTATCTCGCTGTCTGTATTTACAGCGGTAATGTAATATGGAGTAAAATATATTCGTACACTGTCGGCGTCTTAAAATGTGCAAGAAATGAGAGCAAAATAAATAGGTTTTGAAATGAATATCTCACGCAGCAATTTTAAAGAAAAAATAGTTGGGTCTTTATCATTATTTGCCGTGAATTGCTTAAGCAGGTTAGAAAACCCGAACCTGAACATCTGTCGACTGTATGTTGTGCGGCAGCCACCAACGTAGAAACATTTAGGACTGCAAGTATTATATGCAGTTATGCTGTCTTGAAGCGTTATATATTTTGTGAGTGTGTTGTCCTCGATGATTCCAAGTTTAACAATTTCCAGCTTCATACATAATGGTGCGTATGCTGGAGGTAAGGATATTAAAAATTAGTCTGACAATTATCTTTTTGGGGAAGTAAGGGTTGTGCCATGTTGTGGTTGTCCAAACTGAAGCGCAGCAATTGCCGACAGAGAAAAACAGGGAACTATTTTAAAGCGGAAATACTACTCACTGACGACGCGTATGTAGAACTGTTCTTGCGTGAGAGCTTTCTAAATATGCTTAGAGAAATAAATGCTTGTTGTTTTGGCGGCTTTCGCAGCTTCTGTCAAAGTATTGCCGACTACCTGAAGGGAGATCTCAACAACTTCATTTGGAGTAGAACAGTACGACTTTCATTTTATTGATATTAAGGTTTAAAATTTTGTACACGCCCAATGTTGAATTCCTGCCAAAGTTCCTTTACCACAACTACCTAGCTCTATACCTCAATTTTCGGAGAAAAACAGACTACTCTTATCAGCGTAGATAATATATTTACCAGTGGAACCTATGATAACGATATTATTTATGTAGATAATGCAGTGTAGCTAATGCAGATATTTATGTAAGTAATGAAAGACGGGGGCGTAAACTTCGTCCTTGCGGAACTCAAGAAGTAATTAGATGGACTGCAGAAGAAAAACCACTGCTTTCAAAGAAATGTGTTCTGTGGCCTAAGTAATAAGATGATGATGATGATGGATTTTTATGGCGCAAGGGCATCGATGGCCAAAGAGCGCCATGGCACAAGGTATTTTCAAATTCTCAAGTTGGGGTCGAAGACCCATTTCCCAAGCATTTCACCCTAAATAAGCCGAGCACCAGACCAGGGGAAAGCTTGTACCCATTGTATCACCGGTGGGTACCCGGCGGCACTGGGGATCGAACCCCGCACCTCCCGCATGCGCCTAAGTAATAAGAAACTAAGGCCCTAGCAGTAAATATTATTAAGTAGGGTTTCGTGATTGATGGGCTGACAGCTTTGGTGAAGCTTAGAAATGTTCCGGAAAGTACTTTTCTCCCTTTGAAGCAATTTGAGATGTATTTTTTTTACCAAGAAAGTCTAGCACATTTGACTTGTTTTTCCTCAACCCATAATATGCGAGATATAAAATATTCAGCGGGTTCTGTGGAAGGTGCAAAAACCGTTATGAATATTTTGTTGGAAAGGTCCACTCGCCGTCAGAAACTAGAAAAAAAATGAGAATGCTTGTTCCGGTGGCAATGTCTGCCGCTTACAGCCAAAGCGTATTTACGCCCTGTTTACCAATTTAAATGAACTATCGCCACTTTCAGCATGTACACCTTCGTCGCAGAAATTTCATTATCGCGATCATTGCAAGCCTAAGTACGCCAACCGCAGGGCAAAGGTCTTTCCAAGTCTCTGCAATTAACCCTGTCCTTTACCAGCTATCCCCGCAGACTTCCTAATCTCATCGGCCCACTTGACTTTCTGCCGCTGCCTGCTACGCTTCCCTCCTCTTGGACGCCAGTCCCTTTCTTATGACAACAACCCGTTATGTTGTCTTTGCATTACATGCCCTGTCCTAAGTCCGTTTCTTTCTCTTGATTTCGACTAGGCCATGATTTACTCGCACTTTTCCTCTGACCCACTCTGCCCTCTTTCTGTCTCTTAACGTTACGCCTATCATTTTCCTTTCCGTAGCTTGCTGCACTGTCCTCAATAAGTTCAGCCTTTTGCTAGCCTCAACGTGTCCGCCCCACATCTGAGGTCCAGTAAGATACAACTGTTATAAAGTTTTCTCTGTAAAGATATTGGTAAACTGCCATTCATGATCTGAGAGAACCTGCCATATGCGCTCCATCTCATTCTTATTCTCCTAATTATTTCACTCTCGTGGCCTGGATCCACTGTCAATACCTGCCCTAAGAAGTATTGCCAAACCATTTCCATCGTCTCGCCACATACCGTAAAATGTTTACTTTTTTTGTCGAGTACCCACAGCACACGCACAGAAACGTTGTATAGAAAAACATGTCACTATTTTACAGGAGCATTAGAAAACATGTAAATGTTTTAAAATGCGTTTGCAAACGCCGCTTTTGAGTGAATCATTTCAATATCGGCTGTAGCTTGTTGCATTAGCTTATGGTTATAGGAAAAACGACATCTTAAAGGATCCAGTCTTATAGGCTATTTCCTTAATCTCCTTCCCATGATCCAGCCGCAATGAAACATGACCACGTTTCTAAATATACTTCCGAGACTGTTGAACATTAGCTCATAATTTTTCAGATTAATTTTAGACACACCGTTCTGCTCTGAATTTTTTGCTCATTTATCATGCTTTGCAATTCGCCCCCTGAGTTACTTAGCAACGCAATGTCATCAGCGAATCGCCATTTGTTGGAGTATTCTCCATCAACTTTTATCCTCAACTCTTTCAAATTCAGGTATCTGAATAACTCCTGCAAACACGCGGGGAATACCACTAGAGAGATAGTGGCTCCCTGCCTGGCACCGTTCCTCATTGGCACTTGGTTGCTTTCTTTATGGACGACCATGATGGCTGTGCAGTGGCTACAAATATCTCCCAGTACTTTCACATATGGGTCTTCCACATCCTGTTTCTGTAATGCCTGCATGGGTGCTGAGGAGGTTTCGACTAAGTCAAATGGTTTATCGTAGTCTATGAATCCTACATATAGGGGTTGGTTATATTATGCGCACTTCTCAATCACCTGATATATAGTGTGAATACCGACTATTGTCTAGTAGCGTTTACGAAAACCAACCTGGTCCTTCGGTTGATTGAAGTCTAAGGTTGACCTGATTCTATTCAAGATTACCCTGGTAAGTACGTTGTAGGTAACAGACAGTAAGCTGATCAGTCTGTAAATTTTAGAGTCCTTTGGGTTGCATTTTTCATCAATTAAGATAATGTTAGCGGTCTTCCAAGATTACAGTGCCCTCGACGTCGCGAGGTACTGCGTATGCAGAGTGGCCAGTATCTCTTTCACAATCTCCCCACCGTCCTTCAATAGATCTTACCTAATCATCAACGGCTGCTTCACTCCTTCGCATTCAAGAATATGCAGTTACTCAAACAACCCATCATTCTGCTTTGTTTTCTTTTCTTTTTCACAGTATGCCTGGCCAACGCTCGAAGGCTAGCGGGTGCGGGGAGTGCAAAAGCACGAGCAAGCGGTAGGGTGTTTGCGGGCGCCGAAGAGCGTGGTCCCAGCGGATTTCCTGGCGTCACCTACATTCTCGGAGGAAACATCGGAGGACAGATCAGTGGCAACCTCGGAACGGGACTAGATGGCACCGGATTTGGTGAGACGATTTTTTAACCTGTAGTTTGCATATAAATTTCACCGTCGCGTGTGGAATCCAACTTGCGGTCCGGCATCAAGTACGTTATTTCTACTTGATCGTTATTGACCTGTACGATCATTTTTGCGTATTGAATTCTTAAGAACAAGACATATTCTCTCAAGGCCAATGGATCAGAGCTCAGAAACATTCTTTTTAACGTTGTTGCACTTACCATATGCAGATGCGTTCTTTAATTCCTGCGTGGAAATTAATTTTCAAGCTCTCAATCTCACTTTGTAAAGACATATATATGGTCTAACGCAGCACCACTGCTAGTCCCAATGAATGGGCGCCCTGACACTCAGTTAACAAATTTTCGAATTCCATTGAATGAAATGACTTGCTTTTCCGGGGGTCAGTGAATCTCTAGTAGTCAATGGGAACAGAGACGCGAATCCCTGTAATCTCGCCTGCTACCCAAAAGACATCAACCGCCGGTACCATGAACTTTGACCCCCACTCCTTTATGGAGACACGAGCAGGCTTATGATCGCACTGCTGTGATGTTTACAAAAATGACGTGCAGGCCCGTTAGCGGAAGAAGTTGTTTGCTTCTGTGCCATGAATGAAACTAAAAAGGGTGTGCATCGTTTACTAGCTCGAATACCAGGCTTTCACCCGCAAAGTTCGGATTAGATGCTCGCTGTTGGATTACGCGCATACACCTTTTTTTCCTTTGGGTCTCTTGCGATTCGGTTTCGCCTCGTTTACGCTGAAAGAGTCATGCATTTGCCTACTAAAAGGCCTCTGAGAGAGTCAGGCCCGAGAATAACAAAGTGAAAATTTTAGAAATTACATCACCCATCCTCCTCCAGGTAAAATTTTCTCAGCTGAGATATTCGTGATTAGAAACGAACCACTTCATTTTTTTTTAACTCATACGCAGGAGCGACTAAGAAAAAAGTTTTGGGACAGTTAGAGCACCTTATATGTGGAAAACGATAGCACTAGTGATTCCCATTATTGCTACTTTGGTGTTTATTTGTCATCCTCTTTCTGCCTTCTCTTTTCTTGCTTCCCTTTCTTCTCTTTCTTCTTTATCCCTTGGACAGATTATGATGACATCACCAGGTCACGCGACCTAGCTTCCTCTAACAATCATTACTTTAATCCCCACCTGCCAAGGCAGGTAGGTCCCTCACCACACGATGGACAGGTTGTGAGGACGTCACAAGGTCATGGGACATCTCAATCGGGTGGGCCGGTTGCCACCTGTCATGGTGGGCAGGTTGTGATGACGTCACAAGGCCACGCAACCTATCTCGACTAATCAGTGAATTTTGCGACACAAGCCGCTATTGCTGCGGAATGTGGACTTTAATGCTGTCGCATTAAAACAAAATAAATTTTACAGGAGAGAGCTTCTCACCGCCCAAGACCCGACTAGTTGTTAGCTTTCTTTTTGGCCGCTCGCTAGTCCGCAACGGCACGACAGTAGAGGGAAGATTGTTCCTCCTCTCCCACTCCTCGCCTAGCGTTACTTTCAACTTCTGTGGAAGCGCTGAGAAAAAGGTTATCGGTGTTTCATAAAGGCAGGTGCGCAAATACGGTGAAAAAGAAATGTAAAAAAAGAAAGCTTATAATTATCAAGTCCTCAGTCCCCAACACTAGGCAGACGATCGTCCGCTTACACTTTGGGCACTTCTCTCCCTCGCCTGGGTAGATATGACGCAGACGTGGTAAAAGTGATAGGCGGGCCCTCCGGCGCGTGATGTGCTAGAGCGCACCGGCGTCACTAAACCGCACTTGATTCGCGTTGAAGAGACCCAAGCTTTTGTTTTGTGCACGCAAACAGCTCGTGGAATCGACGTTTCCGGCATAGTTGCTGAGGCTCAAAATATCCGCTTCAACTTCAAGGTTGAGTACTGAGGGGCCAATTTGACGACGCTGAAATTGCAGGCTGCATATGTTTGTCAGCACTGAGCCACCTTTGCTCTTCCGGTACTTGCCGCCGCGGTGTTTCACTGGTTATTGTGTTCGGCTTCTGACCTGAAAGAAGCAGGTTTTTTCTCGGCCGTGGCGCTCGCAGTTCGACAGAGGCGAAAACCTAGAGGCCCGTGCACTGCACGGTGTCTGTGCACGTTAAAGAACCTCAGGCGGTCGAAATTCTCCGGAGCTCTCCAGTAAAGCATCCCTCATAACCCGAGTCGCTCTGGTTCATTAAACCCCATAGACCACCTTCCTGCACCGTAGGCGATCTATTTTAGCTAGGGGCCTAGAAGGAAACACGGTAAGACTGAATGTATGCATCTCTGTTGTCGGGCAGCGAAAAAAGGGAAACTTGATTTGGCGCCCAGATGTCCATGAGACAGATTTGCTCTCCTGGCATGCAAAGTTTTGATCAGGCCAGTTCGAGTGACCAAACGGATAGGAAAAATAATTGTGCCACGCCATAGGCACCCAGTTAGCTAAATGGCCGTATCGCATCGCTTTCGGAGTCAACTGTGTCGCGAAAGTATTAC
The DNA here is from genome assembly GCF_052857255.1 of Amblyomma americanum. Lineage (NCBI taxonomy): Eukaryota > Metazoa > Arthropoda > Arachnida > Ixodida > Ixodidae > Amblyomma > Amblyomma americanum. The sequence continues at coordinate 64,327,420 of NC_135503.1, read as the reverse complement.
AACATGCCACTCTGCAATGATGACTTCTTGTCACGGTTGGCAGTTAAAGCCAGCGTCTCACTCCGCACAGAAGCTCTGATTTCAAGGGGAGGTTTCAAATGAAGCTTTCGATTAAAATCTGAATAGAGCCGTTTGCATGGGCAGAGCAATAAAAAGTGTCCCCTAAAAGCCACGTGCACACTCAGGCCACGGTGTTGCGAAGCCTCAGGCTGCACTTATAGATTACAGTGAATCTACACTGCCGCCTTTTTTATTGCGTCCCGAATTAAACTAAGGCACTGAAAAAATTCACTTGCACTGTACCGGCACTTGCGAGATAACGCCGTGTGTACAGCATCGACTTACCGGTGACTTTTTATAGCGGATAAAAGCACTCGCTGGCACATGGTCATTTTGGCTCTCACCCCGAAGTGTTGCGCATCTGTAAAATATCGCCGCTGAGTAGCAGCGTCAGAGCACACAGCTTCAACTCATGCGAAAGAAGACTTTTTCATTCAGCTGGCTTTAACTATGCAATTCCTTTCGAAACGATAAGGAGAAGCCGTTGCTACCATGGCCTCAACGTTAAACCAAGCGCGCATACTGTCCACTAATTCTATCACAAACACTGATCCCAAGGATGGTTAGCGTGCGCAACGCCAAAGCAACGCCAACTTCGGGAAGAGGAAAGTGCAGCGATGTGCTGTAGCACAGAACGTTGTAGCAGACGATCCGCCTACGACATTCACTCTGCCTGCGCAAAAGTTTATCACTGCGACTTTGCATTGTAACTAATTTTCTGCTCCTCTCTTTTCTTCCTCATCTTGTTATCCCCTCACCCCTTTCCAATCGTGCAGAGTAGCAAACCGGTTATTCTTCCGGTTAATCTCCCTGCATTTCCTCCTCCTCCCTCCTCTCCATTTTCATTCATCTTCTGGCCTTCCAGTTGAGCGGTGCTCTTAAGTTGCTTTGATGCGCGCGCGCAGCGATGACAGCTAAAAGGAGCGGGCAAAAAGGCGACAAAGAGCAAAGCGGAAGAAGTATTAAGGTCGCTTAGGCTTCTGCTCAAATATCGCTTTCTCCATTTTCACGAACGCGAAAATTGGTTGCCATGTAAAATTCGGTAATTATGGCACTAGCCTCACGCCCACCTCTGCCACGTTCCACATCAAATGTGTTTAGCGAAATTTTAGTAAATGCTATAAAGGTTTACTTTCATTAAAATCGTTTTGTGCGCCATTTAGACGGGAATGAAAGGCCTAATTTGCTTGTGGGCACACATACGGTGCCTTAATTACTTAATTCCACAACGTCACGTGTTAGCATAAATTGCTCGCGAATTTCATTCCATTTGCTTCCGATTCCTCACGTAAGGTTGAGGATGAACTTTCACGAGTACTCTCAACGAATGCAACACGTTTTGCGACGCTTCACTGCAGCCGTTCAATGTCTTTTTTTTTTCTGCGCCCACTTTTTTTTTTCCGCCAGCATCGAGTGGATGGGCATGCATGGCACAACACAATTCAGTCGCATTTCTTTGCGCATATCTTCAAACGCTTTCTCTTAGGGGGAATTATTCAATACCTGAAACCCTCGGAAGCATAAACGAATGTATCAAGCCGGCGAAGAAGTTCTGCTGAAATCCACACAAATTCACGCAGTTGGGAACCTGGAAGTTCATGCCCCAAAGCAGAAAGCATGGCGGTTCGCATACGAAAAAAGGCTGGCATACTAGAAAGCAAACCGCTTTGTTTTGTTCCCAAGGAGCTAAAGTTAGGTCTCTGAAAATCAATCTTGATTTCCATAAATTGTTTTCGTTTTTCATTTTCTGCAGGAAACCAGTGGGGAGGATATGGCGCTGGCTTTAGCGGCCCATGGTCCAGTGGCGTCTACCCCTTTGGAAACCTTGGATATTACCCGGAAAATTATGGATTTTACGGAAACAACGGCTGGGGTTCGAATTACGGCTTGAACGGATTTTATGGAGCGCCGTGGGCTAGCCAGGTATACGGCTATGGCTTGTATCCCCAATTCGGCAGTGGATACGGCGGCAACTTTAGAAGCAACGGCTGGAACGCCGGTTTTGGCCGCGTAAGGAGTGCAGCTGGTCCCGCAACCCTAGCTTCTGGTCGCGCTGGAGCTGCTGGAGCAGCCGCTGGAGCTGCTGCTCCTGGTGCCGCATCAGCTGTGGCCGCTGAGTGAGGCTTATTTTCTTCCCTTTTTACAGTTGCGAACCGTGTGGCCTGTTTTAACGGCCTACTTACTTGATGATGTACTTTCCTTTTTATCTCCTCTCTGATACTAAATATTACTGTAGAAAGTACGGGGCCCCGTTCTAAAAACAGTGTGAGACATTCTGGGAGACCTGCTTGACAAACCCACCATCCGCGTCCTGCATCTCTAATTCGCCCCTCTTTTTCGAGAAGACGTGTTGCTTGATTTCTTGTGCGATTTGAAGAACTCGAAGTGTAAAGCGCAGTGTTGCGCTTAACATTCGTCCGTCATGTTAATCATGGCTTTGTGGCCATAGGAGTTGGCTATAGAGTGCTTCCTCTTCTTATCTTTTTTGCCTCACATGAGATTTGTAAAATACAGCAACGCAACAATATACCGCAAGGAAACTACCAAGTTAAACAGTACCCTTCACCGTCTTCTTAGATATCGCGTTAAACCAAATGCGTCAGATGGTAAAATTTCCTCTGTCTTGCCAGCCCTAATCATTGCACACAAGCGCTGTTTCACAAAAAAGTTCGAACTGCCCGGTGCACTTCCGTCCTCTTGTTTATCTACGCTAGGCGCATGTAACGGCTAAGGAAGGAAGGATGCCCTTGACTGACTGTTCTTTCTGGAAGAATTAAAAGGCGCATTGGGGTACTCTGGCAAGTTCTAACTGTATTTCTGCTTTTTGTTCACCCAGTGGCCCTTCCTCAACCTCACCATGATGCGTCAAATGCTGAAGATTCGGGAGGTCTTCAAAAATGTGCGTACCGCCACTGGTTACATCACATAAAACCGCTCATACCACAGCAGCATAAGAAGCGATGGGAATATACTAATCCTTGTGGAATGCAATGAAGATAGGCTTTTTATTTCTCTTACACATACTAGCAGAAAGATCCATGAACGCATATTTGAGAACAAGCTACAATATCCGCAAGACAGCGTATACTATACATGAGCGTAGGTAGAAAGCACACGAACGATAGGCCGAAGGAAAGTCAATGAGGCACAAAAAACGTGAAGTGCATTGCCTTCACATCTGAAGTGGACACCGTTTTGTTACCCTACACACCAGGACTAGCCGTCTATCACAGCAAGCCAGCACATGGCCCAACACTTACTGCTATTCTATTCCTATTTATTAAGGTTAATGGTGACCTCGTCCTGTCTTCTGAAAAACGAAGTCTTAAGTATTGATAAAACGCTCGCACTGAGATGTGTGGTACACGTAACTGTGAAATAATGCTATGCCAGCACATTCCGTAATGGCTTCAATGTCTCTAGTGCCTGTATTGACTTCACGAGGTGTTCTCTGTTCTCGCTGAAAAGATCCTAAAACGATCTTCAATCCTTTAAACCGAGAATATGAGAGCAGAATTTCGCATATGAGCGCGCGAGCAGATTTGGAGTATCTTCTTCAATATTTCAGAACAAAATCATCGTGAAACAAAGAACGCAAATGGGACAACCAGATTCGAATGCAGAATTAAAAGCTAGTGTCATACCTACGAACTTCTCTAAACGTTGTTGTTTGGCAGAAATATCACTGCTCTGTTCAGTGATACCAATTATTCCTCTTTTTTATTAATTTGCAGAGGTTGCGTCGATGTAGATTATGCCATGTCACTGGTGGCTAGTTTTCATAACCTTTCTCTCTTTGTCTTTTATTTACAGATTAGCCAGAGTTCTACCGGAAAAATCTATTTCTTCAACGAAGAATGGGCAATCCGACTCAAAGCATTAGCACCAGCTATTCTAGACACCACTTTCTTAATCTACAAATTTGTACAATATGCTTATATCAGAAAGGTCTGCGCCAGCTCTCGACAGACGCTCCTCAATAAACTACGCCAACAGTTCTGTGCGTTGATGCTTTCAAAGCGACAGCTGTAAGCCTTTCTCAAAAGTAAAGTAAAGTAAAGTAAAAAAATTGGGCTGTCGCTGCTGAACCGTGCACTAGGGCTCGTTTAGCATGACCAGCGTTCCACATCCCTTGACGGAAACATTTCTCCACATGCGCAATGACACGGTCACGGCCACACAAGGGCATTATAGCAATAAAGCGTACAACATAAACTGGGCAAATTTTTGCGGATTATGTGTTGAATACAGACTAAAAAGCACCGCTCACGGTCCTGTTCACAAATCAAGAATGCCATACACATTGTACGAGATACCCGACTTTTCACAAATTAAGCGATGAATAAATACAAACGCTGGCGTTTGCTTGCACTACGATCTCGTAGAGTAAAAACCCTACGAACTGCATTCACTGACGTCATAACTTTAATTAACATCAGACGCTTTTTTCAGGAGCTTTGCCGGTTAATGCATGTCACCCATTACCACACCTCCTTAGTCATTCAATCTCAGCCTTCCTGTAACCTCTGCTCTACGAAGTGAAACCATTGGCATGGTCTGAATTTCCAGGTCTCTCTACTATGCCGTTCTTGAGCAGTCAATTGAACCCTAATTTGGTCCTGGACTATATCGCAGCGAAAAGCAAAGCAAAGGCCTCATAACCCTCTCTACTTTTTTGTTCCTGGGGGGCATATGAACTTTGAGGGACACCGAAAGTAGCGGCAGAAGCAGACAGTTATTAGAAGTGAGCTTGTTTCGTACCAGAGCATTCACTTTTTGATTTTATATTTGCAGCGCCTACACTTTCCTTCTTAAACCCATGGTTCTGTGGTAGTGTTCGTGCTGGTCCTTCGTGATTTCTAGGACATGCATGGACGTCGGGGGATGTTTCTTTCAATAACAGCCCCAAACAAAGGCGCCGCTTCTTACAGAGAAGTGGAATATAGTTTATGGAGCATTGGTGACAACTAAAGGGCTATTCCTTTTGTTGAAGAAGTCACACGGAGGAAAACTTCCGAAAATTGTTCAAGTGCCACGACTGGTCTAAGTTGGAGGCGCCCCCTGTTAAAAACTTGGTGAAACTTCAGTGGAAAAGCCTGCTTCGCATCTGTGCAACTTGAACGGTAAAGAGCGATTGGAGTAGCCACCACGACCGCACATATTTTTCGCTAGAAGTTTTAAAGAAGAAAGGCCAAACCGAACGGAAATAGTTGAGAACTAGGGCTCTGGAAGGCATAAACCTCCGCGCATTATACCCTTAATTGTGTCATTGAAACTGAAAGCCAACAATGTACAGTGCGTGATCATTGCGTCGCATTTTCCGGCGAAGAGAACAGTACAATGCACGCAGTACAAACCGCTTGCGCCCCCTCCCCCTTATCAAAATAAAACATTTGGGTTGATATACTGTGACAATTCCTAAACGAATTCAATGCCATTTTTAAATTCCCCTCTTTCATCATTGGCTGAAGTGAGGCCATGCTGCTTCTTAGCTCTTATTTATTGGCTCGGTCTTGTTTATTGGCTTAATCCCGCCTTTCGGCCAATGGCGAAGGCGGGAATTTAAAAATGGAATCGATTTGGAAAGGAACCGTCATATTCTATCGAGCCTTGAGGCATACTAACCATACTGGTAAAGGCATTTGTATCTCCACCCCCTAACACTGCGTGGGCTACTTTTCAGTGCGTGAAGTAATATCTCAGCTGCCATTTTAACGCGTTCAACTGAAACTCGTTCATTCTGCAGCCGCTTCAAACCAGTATTCTTGCAGGTCACAGCTCTTCTAATTCGGATCACGCAATAACCCCTCAAGTCTTTTGCAATTATATAGTTTCTGGGAATAAACGATCGGTATTGGCTGTAAAGTTCCCAAGGACACATGGGTGACTGCCGACGGTCATGCCTGCTTCTCTACTTGACGGTAACTGGTTGGGGACTGGTCGATAGTGTTCTTCGTCAGTCGAAAAACGGAAAAATGAAAATTGGTTTTGAGGAAAGGAAATGACGCAGTGACTGTCTCGCACATCTCGTTGGACAGCTGAACCGCGCCGTAAGGGAAGGAATAAAGGAGGGGTTGAAAGAAGAAAGGAAGAAAGAGGGGCCGTAGTGGAGGGCTCCGGAATAATTTCGACCACCTGGGGATCGTTAACGTGCACTGACACCGCACAGCACACAGGCGCATTTTGCGTTTCGCCTCCATCGAAACGCGGCCAACGGGCAAAGCATGGTATGCGGTTGTTATACCGATCATGCCGACTGACAGTTGGCGAGATAGGTTGGCCTGACATCATGTTGGAACCAATTCCCTGTTGTTCTTTGCTCACGTCGGAATACAGCTTTGAACTAAACTTCTCGCAATGTATCTGGTCCAATTTCAACCAGCTTAAATACAATCTTAGGACCCAGGCGCAGTTTCGTATAAATTTGCGCGACGTTAGCTACGCCCATGTCTCAAGAAAACTGAAAGTTGACGGTTATTCCGTGCAGGTCTAGTAAGAATGTGTACTTTCTCATAAAATTATTTGTCTGGCATACTTCTTGCAATGCGTACTGCAGGCAATTGGAAGCGCCTTTTCATTCGGAAGGAAGGGGGGGGGGGGGGGGGGGAGGAATCTCAATGACGTGGGCGAAAATTTATACTCATCAGAATGTTTCGAAGACTAGTATTTTTTTTTTAGAATACATTCGTTCACCGTTAATACGACCCCAGTTAACATGCACGGCACGAATTATGGGCAGTTTTAGTAGGGACCAAATTTCTTTGATGTATTTCCACTTCGTGAATATGGAAACTCGCTATCTGAAAAATGGACCGGGTGCAAGCGCGCATAGATTATTGGGGTCCATTATTTTTGTCGCGTTCCTATAAACAACGTTGAGAACAGAATCACGACTGCCCCAACCAAATCATCCCTTTCTGCATTTTAAGTGCAGGATACGAGTGGAATGCTGTGGGAAAGGGCAAATGTTTCGGTGATGGCATTTTTCTTGTGGTTTCAAGCCTTACAGCTTCAATGTGCGTTCTCACGCGCCTTGCATGAGTAGCACTGCACGAGTAGTAGTGAAGAAAACACTCTCTGCAGCTTGTGCTGCGTTTAAAGCCGCATGCAGCAGCTGCCTGCCGACTGAGTCTGTATATATATACAATACCGGGTCGTGGGATGTGAACCGTCGTAGCAAGAGATATGTCATCACGCGTCTCATGAATACAAGGCGCTCAAAATTCCACAAAATTGTTTTTAAAAATTAGGAAGGCCATAGCAGCCCAAAAATACGAACACGGACTTGTGAGGAAATGGGACACAGCGCTCGGAACGTTCCCTCATCAGTCCGTATTTGTATTTTTGTGCGAAAATGTCTTTCCTAAACATGCACCATCAGGCCAACCTACACGTACTCATCTGATTTAAAGGTAATGGCGACTATGCTGATGCACTGGATGCTCCCAAAGTTTTGTCTGATCACCACTCCAGAATCCAGTGCCCACCACTATACTCATAAGCGAAGCTAGCTGGATCATAAATTTCTTCCTCAGCATTTTTTTAATCACGATTCGTTATCATGAATGATCCGCTTTATGGACAACTTTGCGCAGAACCAGTGTCCATATTAACGAGACACAACTGTATTTTCATACCAGAGGTTTTTAGTATGCTCCGTCGTTGCATATAATTTTATTGAAAGCACCCATACCTGAAAGAGCAGCAAATACGCAAGACGGCAACGCATTAAAACGGTGGCAGGTTCTGTCGGAATATTATCATGTAAACAGCGCGGTGAAAGCGCGTACGCCAACAAAAAAGAAATGTGCTTAATTTGTGGTGCAAATGTGGTGTCATATCGCGCACCTGCTACACTGCGTATTTACGTTGCGCCGCATTTGCAGGTGATATAAATTGTTTTCACTAAAATCTTCCTTAAAGCCCTTACATAGGAAACACAACTGCAAGAAGGCGCCCTTGTTAACATGCGAAAAGCTTTCCAGAAGAACCGTGCGATGGCGCTGCTTTCCCATTTAGCATGTTTAGCGTAGTGTTGCTGTAATCTCCTCGAGCCGGGAGCAAAGTATCGCGGATTTTAACCGTTCATCAAGGGTACAGTATCCTAACTTCCGGTGCTTCTGTCCGGTTCGTTTGGTAGACTTTTTAGCGGCTGTTTTGGCTCAAAAGTTCCGCAGAATGCCATCAAAAAACGTAACACACGCAGAGAAGGTGATATACTAATTGCATGCTTTTTTTTTTCTTGGTGTCGTACAAGAAGAGAAAAATATTATTACGAATAAGAAGATTTCAACTACTACTGGCATGCGCGCTCAAAACCACAGTTCTAATTCATTTCGCTTCGTATCCATTGAGAATAAGTGCTTCACTTGTGCTTTTGTCTGTTGTCATAAAATTTCTCATATTTGCCCCTAGATGGTACTCGTGCCCAAAAGGGGATAAGGATGTCTTAGGATGCGATGCACAAAAACAAATTCTACGAATAAGATGACACATGCATGCATGTTGTAAATCCGCAGAGACTATATACTGAACATAATTTCCTAGAATGTGGCAGTATTCATTCGGGTGTCGACACTGACACAGTCACTCTCTTTGAAGCCGTAAGGTTTAAAGGTAACAAAGGTAATGTGAATGAATTTGAGGTAGCCGTTATCAAAAAGCTGTTGCAACATTGGTGGCCCAAAAGGAGGGTAGTGGCGTAAATATAGAAATTCAAAATTTAAAACGAGTCAGATGCAAACATTAAAAGAATTTGCATTTAAATAAAAAATGACTAATTTATAAATAATGTCATAAGGTTGACCAATCGGTTAGAGAAATATAAGCAGAAATACCGAGCACAGCGGCACCTCCCACCACTGCGTTTCAATGGGCACGATCCATCCATCCATACGTCCGCCCGTCCATACATCAGCATGGTGGGTCCATCCATCCATCCATCCATCCATCCATCCATCCATCCATCCATCCATCCATCCATCCATCCATCCATCCATCCATCCGTCCATCAATCCAGCCGTCCATCCATAAATCCAGCCATCACTCCATTCATCCGTCCATGCATCCGCCAATCCGTCCATCCATCCACCCGTCCGTCCGTCCGTTTGTCCTATAGGACATAACTGCTGAGAAAACGAAATCATGATTGCGGCATAGGTTGACGCAAGTCTTCTTTCCCGCAGAAAATGCAACAAAGTTGTACTCAAAAACTGTTCTGCCTGCATGCCGGAGCCATGATAATTAATAAAGGCATCGCTGGCAGTGCTCGCACTTAGCTCGCTTCATTCTAAATCTCGTCCGCAAATCTTCAGCGATTTCCAAGCGTGTTGTTATATCTTGCATGAATGGAATCGCTATGTAGTATTTCACGGTATGACAAGATTTGCAGCAGTAGCCTTGGTTCTTTGCACAGCTACCCTAATATTCACCGAAACCACCAAACTTAGTGAGCTGTGCAGGAAAACTATTGCCTTCAACCTTGGCTTCTCCGCTCAAAAATAAAAACCGAAACTGTTAGTTGTTTCTTTATTCTTTCCTAAAATAAACAGTAGCTCACCAAACAAAAATAAACAGTTGCACAAAAGAAAAGATAAAAGACGGGCTCGAAAACGCCGGCTCTTCGAGCCTAATGCTCCACGACCTGACTACGGAGAGGCAGCCAGACTGTTTGATGCAACCAAAAAAAAAAGTTTATATTTCTGCTAACGTGGCACATATTCCATGCGTTCACCAGAGAAAAAAAGTGGGATGTGCAGGTAAATATTTTATATAACAGTTCCAAAGGTAGGCTACTTTTCCACATAAAACAGATCGGCCATGGATTTCACGTACCTAATGTATAAACCATGCATTTTAAGTTCCTTCAAAGCCCACCGCTTTAATTACAAAGCCATTTTGCACTGTGCATGCCCTGCGGACCGGCTGTGCCAGCAGCGGCTGTCAAAGCACACTTATTCCCTCGCAAATCTTTCAAGTGCCTGCGCAAAGAGACAGCCTAAGCACACCAGGGTAGCAAGGAGACAAAATACTGTTCTATTTGCATGTCATTCGAGCAAGTTGGTATACGAGTTGAAGTACAAAACTCAGGGAGACTCGCTTGACAACCCTTTCGCGTTCTCAGAGTAGTCACTTCATTCACATGACACAGAAGCCCTACACTCTTGTATAACTTCGGTCTCAGTTCCGCTCATTCTATATCAGAACGATGAGTTTTCGTGGCTGATTAAGAGTTTGCTTACGCAGGAAAAGTGAATTTATATTTGAAGTAAGGCGTAGGGCGTCGAATATAGTAATACTGCGGTAATAAGTGCGTCGTAGTACCGTTGCCGCCTCAAGCAAATCTCGCCCATCTCCAATTGTGTCACCGGTACTCTAGTAGCGATAACACGGTAACAGCTATGCTAAGCGTCACTAATAGTGAAAATAAAGTTGGTTCTAGAGCGAAATCACAAACTGCGCCCGTGAAGTCGGCGGATCCGGACCGCTGTGGAACATATGGCGTCGCCGGAATCATGTGCTGGCCGTTCCATCAATAGCGTTACGAGCGGCGCGGGAAAAACTGCCACACAACTCTGCCCATTGCGGGAGTAAGTGCAGAAGCGCTAGCTAGGCACGGCCACTAAATCTTACTTGAGTCACCTTCTGCCGCAGTGCTCATCTATGATACCGCCAAGTGTACGCGTGTAGGTATCGGTACAGCTAGGCGCCAATCTTCTGGGAATTAGCCATGCGCATGGCCAAGGCTCGCGAGCAAAGCGTGATTTATGACCCCAGACTTATAAGATATAAGAATTCTTGCAAAAGTTCGCCGCCCGCCATGTAGCTTTCCAAAGATCCCCGGACAGCATCCTCACAACGACACGAAGAACGACACGGCCGCACACGGGCAAAGGTGTAATTTAGTTCCTGAAAAGTTAACCGAGCGTCAGCGCTAAATTAAACGCGAGCAAGACAAGGAAAATCGGAACAGCAAAACCAAAATTTTAGTTGAAGGAGAATGAAGACTAGCGCACTTGAATTTCACGTGTATACCACAATGGGCACTGCGTGGCAGTTATAATTCACCCGGCCTGTATTTATTCTGCACCGCCTAATGTTTCCGTGTTCTTGCGATCACGTCTAGTTACCCTGCTCGCGTTTTATCTGACGTTGATGGCACGTAACACGGTGCTGGAAATATTCTGATGCGTTATTTCATGACGTGTGTATTCTTTAACAGCAGCAGTTCGTTTTTTTTTTTTCAAGTTAGTTTTTTATGTATATCTTACAGGGCTATCAACTATTTTGGAGCCACCGCGGTGACTCAGTGGTTATGATGCTCGGCTGCAGACTCCAAAGACGCGGGTTTGATACCGAGAGCTGCGGTCTAATTTCGAGGGCGAAATGTTTGAAGCCCGCGTACTGTTCGATGTCAGTGCACGGTAAAAAACGCCGGTTGGTCGAAAGTATCCTGAGCCCTTCACTATGGCCTTCCTTATAGCCTGACTCTCTTTGTGACGTGAGCCCCGTAAACTAAACCGAACCAATTATTTCTGCTTTGATCAAACACAACTGTGCGATGATGCACGACTTCAAACTCTCAACGACGCTTTCCATGCAATCTTACACTAATACAATGCAACATTGCTAATAAATGTCAAGATCTTACATAAACATGTGCATTGTCATTGTCTTATCCTAACAGCGCCACCAATTGGCGGTCAGTGACTGCTTCAACTTAATTAACTGCAGACCCAAGTAGCACAGGTTTGAGCTCGACTTGGTGGTAGGCGCATCAGTACCTTTCTTTGGCGGTCACTGAACATGCACTACCGAGCCACTTTTTCACACAAAAAAAATACATCAGCAAGGCGGTAATCTTAGCATTCCCTAGTAAAACTGTTTCATGCTCCCAACATTCACTACCTTTGCAAGACATCTAGAATTTATAAGCGATTATGGTTCCATAACCAGAATTAAGGGCTGCTTGGATGTGCTTAAGTGCTTTGAAAGTGTGTGACTCTTTCGACGAAAATGGCAAGAAAAATGCTACGCAGGAACGGGCCGACAGACATATGGTGCTCTGACCGACACTCGCAGCTAACCACCAATTGATTCAGGAGGCTAGAGCCAGTTCTCTCTTTTTTTATTCTAGGTCTATAAACATATCAATAAGAAACTGATGCCATCAACAAGCCACACATCGAAATCAGTAACGGGCGGCTCTTTAGTCTGCCTCACGAAACCAGTCAGTGTGGCAAAAGCTAAACTAAGCAACTAATTAAATTATTTTCTTCCAAATAATAGCTGGCGTACTTCCAAAGTTGGTGCCACGAGGAAGCTTCCATCATGAAACAAGCCGATGAGCAAAGCCCGTAGCGTCATTATGTAGTCCCTTTATGTTTGTAACATTTTGGGGGGGCCCTTTTTGTACTATAAAGGCTACGACTTGTGATTATTTGTGTGCGTCTTACTAAAACAAATATCTTCGTTTCTCTGTCTGTCTACATCTGGGTTTCTCTGGCTATAACGAAATGAAATGCTCCTAGAATGACCCAGAAACAGAAGGTTACGTCTGCCGCCTCGTATCTGAGGCAGCCTTGCAGCAATAGATATGAACTTCAGGGCCAGAATTAAGAATAGGACAAGCTGTCTGGCTAGTTGGTGATGATCCATTGTGGTTGACAGCGCATAGACACATGGACAGGATACAGGGAGCATCAGCGCCTGTGCCGTCGACTTTTCTGTCCTCCGTCCATGCGTCTAAGCGCTGTCAACCACAATAGAATTAAGAGTTAGATATTTTGGCGATAAGTCGTGCAATGGCCGTTGTCACGCAGCCCTGAGCCGCAGTGCTGCACGGACAGCAAGAAAAAAAGCTATGCTTCTTGTCGGAGTCGGAGAGGACGTACAATTGAAGATTTTTAGTTTTTAAAAAAGAACTGAAGCGCGCTTCAGTTTTTTTAAAAAAACTGCGGCCCTGAGCTGCAGTACTAAGCGGACAGCAAGTAAAAAACTGCTCCTTGTCGGGGTCGGAGAGGACGTACCATAGAAGATTTTCCCTTTTTACGAAAGGACTGAAGTCCTCTTTTACTGCACTGTTGCTGCCGCAGGTGAGGTTAAGCTCGGCACAGCGAAACCCCCAGCTGACTTCACCATGCGCTACCTATTGTCGTGACATGCCTTGTCGCAACACCCCTCGACATTGGCTTCTGGAAATCGCAGCTTGCTAGCCGGCCAGGTCTGCCAGTCCGGCATTACAATGAGCACTCTGCTATCGATTCGTTGACCTTGGTAACCATCGCCTCGATGCTGCAGCGCTTAAAAACACACCCATGCATCTCTGTCAAAGGTAACGCCTTTTCTTCCCTTGTGATATCGTGACCTTGCTACCCTCAGGCCGCCGAAAACAATAAGTACAGTGCGAAACGCTATCCACTAGCTTTTGTCCTGTTCTGAAAAACTAAGCGGTACCCCTCGCGTGATGTCCGGTGCTGTGAACAAAATACCATGCTTTCCTCTGTGCGGTGTAAAACGGGGAAAAAATTGTCTCGAACAAGTCGGTGTCAAAAACCGCTGAAATGAGACTGAAGTAACAAATTAAACTGCCGTCCTCTCTCTTACGTCTGTCGAATGCAGCTGCTGGGGAACCACGCAAACAATAAAAAAGAAACCTAGCAGGGTAGTTCTCTTTTCTAAGAAATACTGCATAGGGACCGACTTGCGTGGCATGGCACAATACATAAAAAATATGCTTTTATTTCTAAATATTTGTGCCACCAATTGGGCCGGGGTACAGTGCAACACTCTTCCATGAACCCAAACTCTTTGAATAGACGCATTTGATGTAACTGATCCCCGATTTTCTCCCAGAAAGAAAAAAAATGCGGCTGCGGAAGCGCCAAAATAACAGAGCAGAAAAGCGAATTAGATCAATGGTCTGGGCATAGAACGTTGATAACCCCTAGTGCTGTTTGCCCAACTGAGTGACGTATGAGGATGCAGTTGCGAAGTGTTTCGGTCATTGACACAGAAGAAGTAAGTATCCAGTGACGCAGAAAACACGTCAAGTAGGTCTCGCCCATTGAACTACGTAAATGCCACATGACGCTAAAGAGAACAGCGACTTTTTGTAAAAATTCTATAGCCGCAGCCAAGGCGCGAGTAACGACGTAAAAATTCCTAATGACGTAAAGAAGCGAAGTTGTGGAATGTTGTTCAGGCGTCACACATGCACGTACGAGCGTCACTGGCTTGCTGCGGCTTGCTTGCGCACTTTTTTTTTCTGCAATCGTTCGGTTGATTATGTGCTTCGAGTTTACATCGTAGAACGAATAGACCAGTGAAGATCAATATATCCAATGACGCAGAACGGCTGCCGCGTATGTCTGACGGGTGGGTTTACTTAGACGCCGCGTGTCGCTAAAGAGGCCGGAAACTTTTGTAGAAATGAAACGATCGCCTCCGCTTTACTTGTAGTGACGCGAAAATAGCCTGAATGGCGTACGAAGATGAAGGTGACGGTGCAGAATGCTGCTCGGGCGTCACCGCTGAACATGCCAGCGTCTCCTGCTACGTCACTGACTCATTACAACATGCTCCAACGCTCTTCTTTATTGAGTACTTCCGGGTATACCCTCACGTACTTCTATTTTACATACGTAGATGAATTCAAATTTTTCTTAGTATTGTTCAAACGACACCACCCGCGACATTGTTAACAGTCTACCAAACCACGTACATCATTTCTTGCCATTAATCGACGGCGCGAAAGAACACAGTTAAATTACATCTGCACTAGAAAGCGTCACCAGTGGCACTGTTTTAAAAGTAATTCATCTAATCAGCACAATGTATACTTTTATTACACTTTTTTTCCTATTGAAATCTTCAAAGCTTGTCCAGATGCCCGCACATTAAATTTAGTCGGCCTAGTGTTCTAAAAAAGTGCGATTTTTGAGCAGGACCGATGGTATAAAGCCTCTGAGCCACTTGGTTATTCAGCATAGCAACAGGCACTGGCAAATAACGGACCTTTTACAAGTTCGCATCTATTGAACAAGAGTGTTACAACCAATGAAATATTTCTCCACCTTGGCACGAGCAAAATTTGTCGCAAGAGAGGAGGGAAAAAATCTAAGTCCCCTCAAACAAATATTAGTGCATCTAACGAAACAGCTAGGATATGGAAAGGCGGTTACATATCTCAAATCTATTACAAAAGATAAAAAAAGAGAGAGAGCATGCTAATGAAAACATGAACTGACTGTTCGAAAAATTCCGTGGCTTGGTGCACCAAGACCAGCTGGGCCTCGATATATTGTCTATTGGCATAACAAGATAAGAAAGCCTTATTGCATATTCTTAAGTTATTGCTCAATATTGCCTTTTTATGACCGTGTTCATGATTTCTGGCAGTTGCAGACGCGCTCTGACTTCATTTTATTTATTGCCTACTAAAGTTCACTCAGCGGTTTAGGGTTAATACAACATCCCTTGCAAACAATCAGTTTAGTCAGTTTGTTTAACAACTTGTACAGTGCACAATGTTAGGAGCCGATACAGTATGCTCTGAAGGGATTGACGGAATCTGGACCCCGTTGACACTGCAGTATAATACACTTACATGAAAGACGCACAAATTAGAAACAGAAAGCAGGAATTGCATCTATAACGCAAATAGATTCGCACAAAGAGCAAGCACAGTGCATTTAAATATAAAAATAAAATGGCCCATGAGCAATGTTTAGTAAATATATTTGTTTCCTGGTGGAAATTTATTGCTGTAAACAAATCTCAAAACATACTGTAGAGCGTACTGATCATCTGGCGACCATAATTTGTAGCGTCTTTGTCAAAGGTTGCCAAGCGACGGCTGTTCTTTCTCAGCCCTATAGAGGAGTCCTTACGGCACCCATAAAAACCGAAAGGTTATAAATGCGAGGAAAATGGCATTCCTTCCTTTAAACACGTTTAGTCCTTGATGGGTGTCATGAAGCTTCACCACACGGTTAAGAAACAAACCTTATTGCTTGGTCAGTTTTGGAATAGGCGGAATGTATACGTGGCAGTTTCCAGTACTAGCTCTTTCAATCGTAGGATATATCGCTAGGACAGGGTTGTGTTATATCTGTCGGATCACTCAGTACTACTGATTCCTGAAGTGACAGGTTTTGTATCGAGAATTGGGAGCACATTTACATAATTAAGGAATAGACAGCTGTTTCAGATTTTCAAAAATAGATTTAGCGTGTAATGACTAACTTTTCGAACCATACTTCTTTTTTTTTATAGAGTATACCATGTGTCCCAGCTAAATGTAGCCAGGTTCTTAAAAATGACAGGGTGTCCCAGGCCAGTGAAACTAAGTCATGTTGGGAGTCATGTAGCCTAGTTCTCGGCGTATTTTACCAATATCATCCGAAATGACAAACGCATTCTCAATGCCTCCCCAATGTCGATGCTTTCCCAAATCAATGCTGAAGTCACCACTAACCTAGATTTTCTACTTCTGCATCCGTGGCCTCAAAAAATGGGAGAGAAAGGGTATACATAAGATCGTGTAGACTGACTACAAACCTTTAATGCCTAATTCAACATGTCTCTTATGAATAAAATGCAGCCGTTACAATAAAAAGAAGAACAAAATTATAAGTGTCTCATGATCAGACCCTCCAACATCACATGTTAAGTTTATTAAGCAAGATTTCTAATGTCAGAAATGTTAACTCATGATGATGTATTTTTATGGCGCAAGGGCATCTGAGGCCAAAGAGCGCCATGGCACAAGGTATTTTAGATTTCTCAAGGTGGGGTCAAAGACCCATTTCCCAAGCATTTCACCCTAAATAAGCCGAGCACATGACCAGGGGAAACAATGTACCCATTGTATCACCGGTGGGTACCCGGCGGTACTGGGGATCGAGCCCCGCACCTTCCGCATGCGAGGCGGATGCTCAACCATTCGGCCACCGCTGCGGCCACAAATATCAACTGTACATTATAAAGAGTCGTTATGTTTAAGATCTGTAAGTATTAAAGTTAAGGATCTGAAATGGTAGTATTAAAACCGTGGCCAAAAAATACGCTCCTGCTTGTCCGCCTTCTATGATATGCCCCAATTCTTCGTTTCATTTGTCCACTGTCGTACCCAGTATACCTTAGCAGAGAAATGCGATCGCAAATTCAGAGATGAGGTCATATGTGGAAATACTGTATTGTTATCTGAACTGAGGACCTTGTTTTTCACCGCAGAGCCTCTCTCATTCGTACACGTATCGCTTTCACGCAGTGTGTCCGCACATTTTCATTTCCATTTCTTTCCAGGCCTTTCAAAGTTCAGCATTTACTTTATCCCTTCTTTATGGAAAAATAATGTACACGAGGAGAATATCTGGGCGCTACACGAGTACCGGTAGTTGCGGTGAAAAGCAAAACATCCTTTTGAGCACCGCAGTGCACATCCTCTAGCGGCTTGGATTTGTCCTTTCCTGGAACGACCGCAAGACAGAGCTACCTTCTATACAATGCTCTATTCATGTGACACTCGGCTACTTGGCTTGCTGTGCACATGTAGTGTTCGTGCTAACCAGTGGCACGGCGATAGATGAAAGCAAGCTTTGTTAAAATATTCATGCAGGACTTTCACTTGCTTTTTAGCAACAGTCATCTCAAGCCTAGCAACTACCCTGGCTGAAAAATGTTACGCAAAAAACTGCGGTGCGATAAAAAAAGGAACCTCATAATGGTTCCGTGTATTCAAAAATCACATTGCGCTTAATAACAAAAATATTAATTTTGTTCTTGTTGCAACAACTTCTGTTTACTGCAAGTTCATGACAAATATCTTGAGACGACAGAAAATTTTCTGTCGAGTTTTTTTTTTCTATATAGAGCTGGTACTGTCAAAAATGCACACATATGCCGCTCCGTCTTCGGATTGATTTGAGTGTTTTATAGCTTTCAACGCCTTAAAGAAAAAGCACGAAACACGGAATATTTTAGCAAGCTTCTTACGGCGCCTGAATTTTCCGCTCACCAACATTCATTGCGACGCTGTTCTGCGTCGACAATTAGTGCGAAAGCACTACTTCATGAGGTAAAACCTGCTCACCGGTTTGTGCAAAGCTTGACCTTGAGAGGGACCTTGGGGAAACCATAAATAAACAAATAAATAAAGTAAATGCCGTGGCTGCTATTCTAACCCGCGTCCACGCGACATCACCTTCGCTGGCCACTGCACGAGAGTACAGTGCTATCGCCCCAGCCGACCACACCTTGAGTTAAACTGCAACACACTTTCGCATTGTGCTTTGCACATCGTCTTCTTCATCAACGAATACCACAATCAAACTAATATTGGCGCTTCGAGCTATGCAGCGGCAGTCACAGAGATATGTGTGCTTCAAACGTTGGCGTGGACAACGTTGTAGCAGAGACACGGCACTGGACTAATACGAGTTTCGTTGGAGACACTGCTGCATAAATGTGGCACTAGAGCATATACGACGCCAGCATTCATTAGGTAAATTGGCATCGAGGGTGAAAAGGCTGCAGACGCGTATTACTGAATCCCTGGGTTAGTGGACACCTCAATCGCGCTTTCACGTACATGGCGATGGTGTACACCTGCAAAAAACTGTGCTTTCGCACAATATTTCGTTCTTAGCAATGCTAAACCACCAGCCATTTTTTTTTTTGCCTGAACTGCCCTATATTCTGCATTATTCGCTCGGCTTTCTTTTCAGGAAGGGATTTATGCTATTAAAACCCAGTTCCCAGTTACTCCCTTGAATTGACTTTGGTCGTAGATAAAATATATACGCTTTCATTGTTTAGCAAGCCGCCACGGTGACTCAGTGGTTATCGCGCTCGGCGCTGACCCGAAAGATGCGGCTTTGATCCTAGCCGGGGTGGTCGAATTTCGATGGAGGCTAAATTCTAGAGCCCTGTGTACTGTGCGATGTCAGTGCACGTTAACGAACCCCAGGTGGTCGAAATATTTGTCCGCAGACCTTCACGACGACGTCCCTCATAGCCTGAGTCGCTTTGGGACTTTAAAGACCAGTAAACCTTAACCTTTTACGTTTTACCTTAACAACCCACACAGAATTCATTATAAACGCAATATTATTATATAAATTATTCTAAACAGCTTGTGACGCCCTTGACGTCCATCGAGGTGGCAGTAATAAATACTTAGAAAAAAGTTTTTTTTTTCTACTGCATCAGTTCATTTTTGCCAGGTTCAGTGATTTCAACGCGATCTACGCCGTAGGAATTAAAAGGGAATAAAGAATCTTTTAAAATAAGCACGGACAATTCAGCGTGGTCAGACCAATGCGAATTAGGTGCGTTCTCACTTCAGTTTTCACTTCGGCCTCGATTTCGTTTCGAGGTTTGGTTGTCAAGGAGAAGGAGGGTTCACACAAAATTCCGCGAAGTGCGTGAGGAGGGTGGGCTTAGTGTTAGCACTCTAAAACTGGAGGAGACACTTTAGCTCCGCCCTAAGGGTACGACGCGATAACACTAATCGGTTAATGTACATATATGCGGAATAGGTCTTTTCCGACTTTACAGTCATAGAGCCCTGCCAGTCCTCATGCCACCCCTGGCGCAGTGGTGCAGAGGTCAAGCGATTCGCCACTGCCCTGGGAGGGCAGCTGCCAGCGCACTAAAATATTGCAGAAAAATTAAGAGGACGTTCACGCTCCACCTGAAGAGCAAACGCGATAACGCTTTCTCCTCTTTTTTTTATTCCATTTCTTTCCCATTTACCACTGTTTACCAATTCACAATCACATTACCGATCACGGTCATCGATTGCAATCACAATTACCGAACACATTACCGGCTATCAAGCAGCAATCACTATATAGGTTACACTGCACGACATACTACGCCTCTATATCCTCATACAAATACACACAATTCTTTTCAGTACAATGAAGCACCATAACACCGCGTTTTTATTCCGTGCAATTTCTGGAGCATAATTAGCATACCAATATTTTTTTGTTTAATCATTATAATGTCAGTGAACATTCCAAACCACGTTACGAAGTCATACACACCACAACGCATTCCCTAGGTGCCCCTCTAACAACCTTGAACCAACGACCCTTGGGCCCTATAAGCTGCGTGCCCTCCTGATGCGCAGAAAGCCTGGGTTCGAACACAAATACCGGCCGTATTATTTTTCCATATTCTGACTTCAGGGATTCGGGGTTTCTTTCCGACTGACGCCGGACGATGGCCGACTCCAGGTTTTCAGCAGAACGATCTACTTATGCTCTAGCGTGATATTTGCGTACTGTGCTTCAAAGGCTACGAGAGGCGCAAATTACTACATCCTCTATTTGAACACAAGCGAGCGCTCCTCAAGGCGCACGGCATGCGCCACAATTTGGGCATTTGCTGCATGTGTTTCGCAGGAGAAAAAAAAGTGCTTGAATCGTTGCCGGCAAACAGTAGCTTCAGGTGCAACGAGGGTTGACAGCAGTAAGGCCGAGAGGAGTGCTGCCAGATACACCTTGTTTTTTTTCGAGTGGATTTTCCAACAGTGCTTGTGCCAGCATCACAGTATACAATGCTTTCGATTCATGACAAAATTACAGTAGTGAAGCTGATATGCGGTTTTGGAACCAAAACATATTGCAAACTAAATTTTACTCTCAAATCTATCTCGTTGCTTGAAAGAACTCTTCAAAAGTGAAACTTCGACTTCGCAGCATAGATCCATTTGCCAGCGGAAGCTATATGAGTTTGTGAAACCTGAAATCCTAACTGCGACTCGTACAGGTTTTCCGCGTTACAATTAATCAGAAAAGATACCACCCCACCCAATCAGTTTAGGCCGGATTAAAACCCCCACTCTTGCAGAATGGAAATTAGTAATTGTTACGAATTGTCAAAAACTCCAAGACAAGATGGTAAATAAGAGTACTGCGCACAAAAAGACACGGCCGAGAAAGGAACACAAACGCAAACTCCTCACTTGCCGAACAACGCACGCTCTTAAACTAATTCAAGACAAGACCAGTTACCAAGACGAGAAGCCAAAGCAGCGCACTGGCGTCTTATCGTACACATATTTTTATCATGTTTCACCTTCTTTTCCTCTCTTCTTGGTGTTTTATGGCGTACACTGTCGTCCTCTGATATAGTTTTTATTCAGTCACGCAACCATGCCAACTGTAGCATCTTAAGTGACACTTTTGTTTTTGCCTTGATTTCATGCTTGTTCCAGCGCCACCACAATATCGCTCAGGGAAGTGCGTTGTCAGAGTCTTTGAATGGCGGTCTATGGAAGGCCTTAATGCGCTGCCCAAAGCACTGCTTTGCCGAAAAATTGGGCTCAAAGCTTTCTTCTGGAATTGAACCTAATTAATGCGAGACGCTCGCCACCTTCATGCGAATTTTTCGAAAGTCTTTCTTTACCAGTCCCTCCTTGATCGGTGCACTGAACTAGCCCAGCCTGCAGAGCATTAAACTTCACAACTGAAACAAATTTGGGTGGTTTTTCTTACAAGTTTATTCAGATGCGTAATATCGTAATATTTAGTCACGTTTCAATGATTGCAATAAGATCAGCGCTGCATGAATCGAAACAGCACTGCGAGAATAAACCTTCATAATACTACAAGTACAGTCTTTCCAGGATAGCTACGAGTAAGCGTGAACATCGCCAAAACACAACAGTGTTTTAATTCTCTCAATGCATCTACAATATTTGTTGCAAAACACTTGTGGACGCAAAAGCAGCAATAAGCAACTATTGCTCGTTTTCACTGCATTGACCAAAAACGATGGAGGAACGTGGACGACACAAAAGGGACGCCTTAGGGCCATTTCGGTAAAGTCCAACCCATAAGGAGCGATTTTCTTGCGTAAAAGTTTGTCACGAGACGAATTCCTCATCCTCTACAGACCGCGAGGATTACTCATATCACTGCTGGCGCAGTGGTGCAGCGGTTAAGTGATGCCCCACTGTCCCGGCAGATGTCTGTTTCAAACACAGCAACTGGTGGGGCTTGTGGAACCCAAGTTGCTCTAAAACATTCCAAAAGAAAACCCTATCTCGACAATCTGCAAATACATGTTCAACAGTCTCCGCCTTGCTGCACAATTTGCAATCAACACCCCACAGTATAAAACTTCCTTTTTCCGCCGTCCATGTTTTTACGGGAAGAACCCCGACATGCAGTTTAAAAGAAAGTTTTAACAGCTGGCTGTACAGGCCTTCGTTTTACACGTTTCAATGCGTTTTGCCCATGTCCAAAAGAATGCAACAACCGATACGCAGGAACAGGCAAGGCGACTTCAACATGATGATGATGATGATGATGATGATGGTGGTGGTGGTGGTGGTGGTGGTGGTGGTGGTGGTGGTGGTGGTGGTGGTGGTGGTGGTGGTGGTGGTGGTGATGATGATGATGATGATGATGGCGATGATGGTGATTATGATGATGCAGCGGTGGCCTAGGGGTCGAGCATCCACCCCGCATGCGGGAGGTGCGGGGTTCGATCCCCAGTGCCGCCAGCTACCCACCGGTGATAGAATGGGTACAAGCTTTCCCCTGGTCTGGTGCTCGGCATATTTAGGGTGAAATGCTTGGAAAATGTGTCTTTGGCCCCCCATTGAGAAGTAGTAAATACATTGTGCCATGTCACTCTTTCACTGCAGATGCACTTGCGCCGTAAAAATTCATCATTATCATAACTTCAGAATGATCTCGTTAAAGCTGTTTTTTTTTATAAACACTGGTTAAATACTCCAGTTGAGAATCGAATACACAGGAAATGGGTTGCTTGGACAATTTCACGTAAATAACCATGCGTTTCACACCTGACATGACAAGCAATTGATACAACAAACATCGTTGAAGCTCTTGCCAAGCGAACCTGACAAACACTTCTTAGAAACGGATCTTGCACAGGTCGCAAGAAGATGCTTAGCCGTCACCACAGCTTCTCGTGCCGCGCGCTTAACTGACGACCTCTTGCGTTGTAAGCTTTGAATATCATCGTCTTTTAATTGGTTTTTTTGGGGGAAAGGAAATGGCGCATTATCTGTCTCATATATCTTTGGACACCTGAACCGCGCCGTAAGGGAAGGGATAAAGGAGGAAGTGAAAGAAGAAAGGAATAATAGGTGCCGTAGTGGAGGGCTCCGGCATAATTTCGACTACCTGGGGATCTCTAACGTGCACTGACATCGCACAGCTCACGGGCGCCTTAGCGTTTTTCCTCCATAAAAACGCAGCCGCCGCGGTCGAGTTCGAACCCGGGAACTACGGATCAGTAGTTGAGCGCCCTATTACTGAGCCACCGCGGCGGGGGATATCATCGTCTTGGCATTTTGTTTTTCGTTCGTTCGGCGCCGTTAAGTTTTCGAATGTGACTAAGAAAAAAAACACTGGTTTTCAGGAAATTAGAAGCCTATAACTGTCTGGCTTTTCAATGTTCACTTCAAATGCGCCATCAGGAAATTAAGAAAGCAACAAGAGAATAAAAAGAGAAAGAATTAAGGGCCCTATTGGAAAATTCAGGACGCATTGGACCGGTTTGTTTGTTTGTTTGTTTGTTTTTACAAGGATTTAAAAGAACACACCATGCCCAACGTTTATGAAGAAAAATTTTCAAAATTGAAAAATTGTAATATACCCTTATGTAAATATTGAAAGTAATGGTCCTTTCTAGTGATATGTAGCAAAACCTTTCTTTTAAGGCGTTTCCAGCGATTACATCGCACAGTTAAGAATGCCATAGGAAACCAATGGGGAACGCTTTTGACAACAATAAAAAGCATTAATAGAAAAAATATTAGACTGCCATCGGGTGATCAGCGGATATATTGATGGTCATAATGAAATATTCCATTGTATGAAAAAAAATGCGTAAATACATGATTTCCTGCTCAAAAATGCTTTTCTTCAGATTTGTTTGGTACGTGACACGCGACAGCGGCGCTGGGTACTCCTTTTCCAACTGGGCTTCTACTGTACGACCATGACTGCCTTTCTAGCAGTTGCATCACCGTGCTTGTCGACGGAGCGGTGGCAGCGTTCCGCCGAGGCGAACGTCCCAGCGTTCTGTGGGGCATGCGCTGGCGCCACTTCCTCTTCTGGCGGCAAGTGGCGAGTGTTGGCCACGTGGGCACCGCTCACAAAAAGCGGCGAACGAAGCCTAGTGAAAATTGAGAATTGGTTGTTGGAGAAAGGTATTGGCGCAGTATCTCTCTCACATATCGGCGGACACCTGAACCGCGCCGTAAGGGAAAGGATAAAGGATGGAGTGAAAGAAGAAAGGAAGAAAGAGGTGCCGTAGTGGAAGGCTCCGGAATAAGTTCGACCGCCTGCGAAGCCTAGTGCTATTTTCATATCCTTATTTTCACGTAGAGCATACTGCCACTCTGTCCCTATCCTTTCTTACTATTGCTCCCCCTATCTTTCGTTCTCCCTGCTCTATATCTCTCTCCCCTTTTATTGCCGCTGTCCGCAGCTCCGGTGCTTCAGGTTTCGGTGGCAGATGCCGTGGCTAGCAACATCTTTTCCTTGCATTGTTATTTTTATTAATAAATAGCCTCTAACTAAGCCTAGTGCGCTGTTGGTCGCTAAGAAAGCCAAAGAATAGTGGTTTATGAGAGAGGGTCCTCAAGTCTCGAGTGCGGCTAACACCATCAATGAGCCGTCTTAGATTATGCTACGGCTGTCCTGCAGTATACAAGAAAAAGGTGCGTGACACAGTTCCAGCGTTGATACGCGCCACACTTCTTTCTTGGGTCCGCGTCATTGTATTCCGCTGGTGCCTTTGCAAGTTCTGCGGCAAACTTTTGAAGTCTGTCTGAAGCGCGGCTGCTGTAATAATTAAAATGTTTTTTTCTTTCATTTCTGTTTGTGAGCGGCGTCGTAATGGAAGACGCCAGTTTAATATGGACCACTTGGGCGTTTTTCTTCATGATCAGGACGTGTATGAAATTTTTTTGAGATGCGTTTAAACTAAAAAAAAATGATTGCTGCGTAGTCAGGCGTTAGAGCTTACCAAAAAAAAATTAAAAATCTACCAATCGACGAGTGAATGCGCAGTGAAAAAATTTTTCCGATAATTTCGTTTCTCTACACACTAATGCTGTAATGAGGCTACACATATAAGGAAGCGTTCATGATAGACACACCGTATAAGAAAGGATTTCTTCTTGATATTGCCATCATCAACTGCTTGTCAGAGAGGTGAACAAGAAAGCGCGGGGGGCAACATCATTATGTAAAGCACAGCATTGCTACAACACCGTATACACCTCGTTATTAATAATGCGTAGAAGTAGGCAATATAGACTTTTTTGTTCACAGGAGACGTACGTACTAACGCACAAGTATCTTCAATGACTCGGGCGCCAGTCGTACGTGCACCGCGGCAGCTCCGCTTCGCCACCAGGCCTCTACGCATGCGTATTTGGCACCCCGCCACCTCTGTATAGTCTCTTCTTTAACCCCTCTGCTACGCTAAAATTAACAACGGGAAAACCTAGGAAATTCCTGCTTCAAGAAACCGGAGAAACTGTCCAAATTATTCTAAGGTTGAATCACCGAATGACCGAAAAGACAACTACCAAAAACTGCTCGACCTGCCGCGGTGGCTCGTTGGTTAGTGCGCTCGGCTACTGATCCGGAGTTCCCGGGTTCGAACCCGACTGCGGCGGCTGCTTTTTTATGGAGGCAAAACGCTAAGGCGCCCGTGTGCTGTGCGATGTCAGTGCACGTTAAAGATCCCTAGGTGGTCGAAATTATTCCGGAGCCCTCCACTACGGTACCTCTCCCTTTCTTCTTTCATTCCCTCCTTTATCCCTTCCCTTACGGCGCGGTTCAGGTGTCAAACGATATGAGACAGATACTGCACCATTTCCTTTCCCCAAGAACCTATTATTATTATTATTATTATTATTATTATTATTATTATTATTATTATTATTATTATTATTATTAAACTGCTCGTATCAAAGAAAATTCATTTCGTGAAAACCTTGGCAGTGGACACCTGTTTTTTAGGCAAGAACTGAGCTGCAATGAAGGTTTTTCGTAGGTGTAAGTGCGTACGCACTGCCTACATGTAACTGTCGGAAACTCTAGAGACGTACTCCAAAATGGTAAACTCCTTCGCGGCCTCTTTCATAGTGCGACGCAGTAGCGGTTGAGCCTCCTCACAAGCGGCGTCCCCGCATTAAGGAGGCTTCACCGCACACCCTGGAAATAGCACTTGGCGAGCAGGTAGTTTCGCCACACCGGCTAAACTGAAGCACCCAGCGGACAGACGCGAGCGAAACGAGCGTCGGCGCCAGAAAGGCGCAACGTACGCTTAGCAAAAAAAAAAAGATGGCTAGGGTTCAACGTGGCTTGAATCTAGTTACAAGAGCGAAAGCTCTGTTAAGCATTGTTTAAACTACCTCAAATCAAACGACAAAATCAAGGGTCAAAGTCAGCGGTCAAGATCAGGTACCCAATGGTCATAAGTCATATGATCCCGTGGTCATACCATAGTTTGGGCCATATCACCACGTAGTTAAGTTCGTTTTCGTAAGTTCGTTTTCACCTTGTGAGGCATTGAAGGTCATTGTCGATGTGGTGCTCACTGTCTCAAACCAAATGACAAGGCAAACGTCATTTACCCAATGGTCATAGTAATATGATCACGCGGTCGTAAAACGATAGCTTAGGTCATACCACCAAACAGTTAAGTTCGGTTTGACCTTGTGAGGTATTGAAGGTCGTTGTCTCGTCCACATCAAAATCGGAAGTTGTACCCCAAGGAATAGAGTTCTCGCTCTAAAAATGAAGGCTCTCGAAGCCCCAATCCGCGTCCCAAGTAGCGTGCAGTTCGTTTCGACTAACTCGCTGGTACGCGGCTGCCGTCGCCGGGGGCTGACAGTGAAGTCCGGAAAGCGCAACCGAAAAGGTCACATGTGCACTGCGCATTGTTGCGTAAGTAACCATGTACCATGCGGTTCTGACTTGAGGCATAATTTAGACGATCGCATTCGATGCCGGTAATACCACGATATCGCCGCCCTTGGGGAGCCCGGCGGAATTAACCGGTTCCAGCCCAGAAGTTTCCGAGTAAACAAGCTCCGATGCGGTAGACGCGCATGATTTTTCACCAGGATCCCGTGGGCGTCCTAATTATCCGGATTTCTGAATTAATGGCGTTGCACTGTTATAACAAAGGAAAATGAATGATGAACTCTAGATAGCAGAGGGAACATTACAATTCTAAAAATAAAAATGAAAGCCTACCCTACAGGAACAGCTGCGGAGATAACACTGCCCACAAAAAAAAAAAAGAAAGTGGCAATAAGGCAGCATTGTAGGGCCAACCGCAGTGGAATATCCTTTGTGTGCTACAAGGCTCAGCTGTAACAACGTCGGTCTATCCGGGGAGAAGATGTAAAGAAACAAAGAAGAAACTTCTGTAGAAGCCTCTCGATATTATTTTTCCCGCATGTGGTGCTTTCTAGAAAAGCCCTATTCATTTCCCTATTTCTACATGGTGACTTTGAATAGCCAGGTTTCTTTCCGCGGCATTGAACTTAAAAGGCTATGTTTTTCTGTCACACAGAGCTGATATTGCGACCGCGTAGCACAGAAAAACTAAAAATGAAAACGAAATTCAATAAGCTCAACCACGATGCACCTGCCGAAAGACTGCGCTGCAACCGACCCGAACCAGTAACGCCTTGAATTTCTTACAAGATAATTTGAAACGCGACTATAAACCAAGACTTTCAACAATAAAATAGCATCCAAAGAGTCCGCCTCATCATCGAAAGTGGCCTACAGAAATGGTACGCAGGTCCTCCACCAGGTGGCACTACATGCGGCAGCTGACGAACGTCGGGAATCACCGTGTCTGTATCAGCAGCAAAGCAAATAACTTAAAGCGATTACAAGCCTCTCGCTTCTTAAGGGCAGTTTTCGTATGGCAAAGGGCATGCTTCAACTCCTTAAACTGCGAAGGGTTGAAGCCAACACGTGTAACGTTACGCATTCGTCGGCATTTCATGATAACTAAGCAGCACCGGACGCTTTAGCGTTTCGTTCGAATAAGCAGCTTAGATATCTCTATGAGCACTGGCGTCTAAACTCATAAGTCTCTTGTACGTATCAGCATCTAGCGTGTACTTGTAAGTGGACTAATAATCCTTAACAGTAATCTCGGCTATATTAATTGACCAGGGCATGGTCGCAGCAGTCGAGAAAGGCATTGGTTTAATTTCTATGAACGAAAATCCACTATAACGAAACTCCGACATTCTTAAGCACCGTGTGGCTTCAATGCCAACGCGCCTGGTAGACAACAGATACAGAAAAATAAAAAGAAAAAACTGAGCACAACGTAGCAAGCATTGTAGCAAGCCAGAAAATCACGGAGTGCACACAGCAGGATGGCATTAAAGTAATTAAAAGGGCGCTTTTTTAACGCATATTCGAAGGTTGCACAGCCACCTTGAAAGCAGCCGCAGTTTAGCTCCTTGAAAGTCCTCATACAGTTACTATTGCAAAAGCTGGGACAATAGCAACCGAGAACCTTGCTGAGGGTCAGACTTCCAGCCCACCGATCGCATTGTCCTGCTTACGGAGCCGCTTGTGCTTCTTCGATCAGGTGCGCACGTGAACTTCTGGATAACTTTTTTGCAACTACCGCAGCATAAAGCACTTCAGAATAAACGAAGACGACAACGTCGTTATAGCTCTCCATCAGCAAAAAGTGAAGGCTAACAGTAATTTACAGATGCGCTGTCTAATTGGCGCAAGTGAGAGCGTACCCTCCGTATTTCCGACGTGGACTAAAATTGTTTTCAATCAATTCCTCTGTAGTTATCGAGATAGTTATTCGAGAAAAATTAACACTCTGGACGATCACGTGTTCAGTAGCCTTGGGCTGTGGATTTCTTTTGATGATGTATGCTTTTTTGACGCCCTCTGGTGCAGGCGCGGTTTTGCCACTAAACCATAGTGGCAGGATTCTTCGCAAGGCTTTGAGAGAGGCTGCTACAGCATAATTGATATGCGCTTCTCGTCAATTTTTAGCAGAACTTGCCAAAAGGACATCGGGATAGTCGGTAATTCACATCCAAGATTAAAAGAAAAAAGCAGCGATAAAAAGACACAGGGAAAGTGTGGTTTTGTTTTTCTATTAAGTGCCCTTGTGTTATTTTCGGGCTGTTTCTTCCTTCAATAGAATCATTACGCACGCCGGCGCTAGCTTCGTTCTGAGCATTGTATAATGCTAGCTCACGGAAAAAATTATGCGTACTTGAAGGCATATGTTGCCGAAGACATCCTCTACACATGTTTATATTTCCACGGACCTGGCTCGAGCTACCTGCGCGCTAAGCCGTGACGAGGACGAAGTGGTCGCGTTCGCGTGAGGCGCGCTCGAGCTGGCTCTGTTCTGGGCGATTAAAAACCTCGGCCGTTCTGCGGTCCCCCTCTACGTCTACGACTGTTCTCCGTCTGGCCTGTGACATCTGGTGGAGGTCGCTTGGGTATTCTCGGCTGATGCTCCATCCTTCCTCGGAGAGCCGAAGCACAAGCCCGGTGCCTCTTGTGCGAACCCCCGTCCATCGTGTCAGCCGCAGGCTCCGCGGCTTGTCTCCAGAATTCGGACTCCAGCCTCAAGAGAGCGCACCCATGGCTACGACCACGGCAGCAAGGTCAGACAGCGCCCCGTTCATACCTGCTTCTTTTGTGAGCCTGCAAAATCCCCGGATCCCGAAGCCCTTTCACGGCGGATACTCGGAGGACGCCCAAGACTGGCTTGATCAGTTCGAGCGCGTTGCGCGTTTCAACGGCT